>NC_025704.1:131637-160679 GCF_000633955.1 Camelina sativa | reverse complement strand
AATAACAAGCGAGTCATGTGAACGATCAACCTGAGGTTCCTCTTCTAACTTTGCAGGGTGAGGATTGCTATGCTCCCTTAAGTTCTGACTAAACCATTCGAGTGCCATTGCTTCAGCTCTCCAGTCAGCTTCTAATGATACTTCCTCTGCACGTGGTGACTCCACTGTTTTATTCAAACACTTCAGTGCACTTTCATCGTTATGCATATAGGTGCCGCTTGTTCCACTGACTGCTGAAGGAGACTGTTCCTCAGCTGCTTTAGATGGTTCATTCAGAGTAGTTTCTACACAAGTTGACACGCCTTCCACTCTAGAATCTTCTCTATATACATGAGAATTGTGGTTTTCACCATCTGTAGTCGACGCTTCTGATAGATACTGTGCCTCAGTCGCTTGAAGTGATTCGTTCTGTGTGTTTTCATCCCTATGAATGTAGAAACCATTGTTTCCACTACCTTCAAGTGATGGCATTTCAGTTGATTCAACCAGCTTCCCTATCCACCATTGTGTCGGAGGAAGAGGCGGAAGCGGAGGTGTTATCTCTGGATCTGCCTGCGGTGTTTCATCGAAGGTCATGGAGAAGGGAAGCATGGATTCAGGGGACACGTCCAAGCAATCTTCTCCATCAGTCAGATCCATGGAAAGAACAGACTCAGAGATATGATCATTTAATGATGTGAAAGTTTCCTGGTTTGGTGCATGAAGAGCTTCTATTTCTGCTATGCTTGAAGGGAAAAGCGTTTCGTTGCAAGTTAACGCTTCCTCTGAAGTTGAAACCTCAACACCAACAGGTCCATTTTGTGTAGGAAGTGACTCGACTGATGCTGTTATTGGATTTGCTGACCCGGTTTCTGATGGACTCTCTTTCCCTTGGTTCTGTGTCTGTAAGCAACACTCAGGTGAAAGACATTCTTCGGTACCTAACAGATTCTCCTGTGGTTCACTAATAGTTTCCAAGTCTATTTCGGGCATGGTATCGGCCTTATTATCCAGGCCAGTATGGTTATCGTGATCGACATCCCCTGCAAAACAAGTACCAAGTCTTGGCGTATCAGGAATTGGTTCTTCAGGCGCACTACTATCATCATCTGCAACTATAGACATGGTTTGTGGATCCTCCTGTCCAGAATGCGAAGATATCTCAGCCAGATCAGGACTGGCCAATACGTCTTCACAAGAAGATGAGGCTGAGAGGTTACTGCATCTTGTGTGAAGTTCTCTTGGAGTATCTGACATCAGCGTTCCATTTTCTGAACTGATTTCAGAAGTTGAAATATGTTTAAACTGCTTAGGATTCGTGGAAGATATGTCTTGGGAGTTGGTTTTATCTTCCAAGTCGTCAAATGTGCTAATATACGGATTTGGAAGAAGAAAATCGGACTCCAATGCTGATGGTGTTCCTTTTAAACTGCTTTTGCTATCTGGAATCGAATGACCAGTTTCAGAAGATATGTCCTCAGGTTCCAAAGCCTCTACCTCTTGATTGGTTACAGATGAGAACTGGTCTTCAACTAAAGCACTTAAAGATATCTCAGAACCAGTGTCTACACTGAAAACATGTTGAGAATGATCAACATTGGTCCCACCATCGGATGCGTCGTATGACACTTGTGTAAGCTTTAACAGATACTCTGGATGAGCTTCAGGGGAAATAGTAAGCACCGGATCTCTTCCGTCTTCCACGACCTCGCAAGCTTCAGATGATTTCAACCCAATATTATCAGCATTTGCTATATTAGACTGAAGCTCCAAACGACTTCCCGAATCTTCGGCAAGATTTGCAGGATTCTCATAACAAGACAAACTGAAAGATGTTTGTTCAGATTCATATGGCTTACCTTCAAGAGAAGAACTCTCCAAATCAGTGCACAAAAGACTAGAAGATTCTCCTTCCTTTGGTGAGTGGTGCAACACACTAGAAAAGTGAGACAGATCCTCTGTTTGAGTCACCTCTGCATTAGTACAGATCTGCGTCTGACCAAATCCTGGAAATCCAAGTTCACAGCAAGCTCTGTCATCACTGTCTGCTTCCTTTGCTTCTGACTCCATGGAAACAGGTGTATCTGTTTCATTGATCTCCTTGCAACAAGAAGAGCTTCTTTCTAAACAAATCTCTGATCCTCCCTCTATCTCCATCTCATTGTATTTGCTAGTGTCTCCACTGTTTGGATAAACTAGGGAAGGTGTTTGTAACTCTTCTCGTACGCTGCATACTGTAACTTCAGTTTCGATAGCCGGAGATGACTGATCCAGAGTCCCATGAACTCTTTCACAGTAGGGCGACGAATTCTTGAGGAATTTCTCCATGTAACTTGTCCCGGAGCTTGAGTTAAATAGCGGTCCATTCAACTGCCTCCTCTTGAGTCTCACATGGAATTCAGGATTTTCCTGTTCGTTCTCAACATGCTCCAAAAAGAATAGCTGATGCAACCTGTACAAATCCAAAGAGTAAGTCGTGTCACCAAATCAAAGTGCCGATCATAAAGAAGTTAAGACATAGGAATGACAGAAACAGAACTAGATATAGAGCATGAGTGCTCACTTGGCATGTGATGTCCGTGAATCACCATATGCCTCTTTACTAGTTGTGTGTGATCCTTTCTTCTGTGAGTTAAGAAAATATATGATCATAAGTAAGTAACACATAATACCCAGAATATGCACTTCAGATGCAGAGTGGGGCAGCAGAGTAAAACCAGGATAAGGAGACGTATATACATGAATACCTTCGATTTACGTGGTCTATCATCTTTGATGAGTTTTGATGTTGCTGATGGAGTAGGCCGCTTCAACAAAGATGGATCAGAGTAACGCTTCAAGCATGATCCAGACCCAGCAACATCAAACCTGGAGAAACAGCCAGAAAAGAAAAAAAAAACTGTGAAGGGATTGGATTATTTTTCTTTTTTTTGTGATGAAAATTTCGAAGATGTACTGAAATGTATACTTGTCGAGAAGGAAGAGCTGGGGAGGAGCACGGGATTCCTCGTATGAATCAATAATACAATGAGGCAAGTTGCGTGGGGAAATGAGGTCTTGTTTTGGTAGCAGACTAGAATGCCATTGCAAGCCTGAGATAATTATGAATGTCAGTGTTTGGGATCTAAATAATATATATAGCCAGGCCACTGGGCCAGGAAGGAAGAGGAGGCCATAAAAAATGCTTAATTATATTGTAAAAAGGAAAAAAGAGGAGAGTAAAAGAAGAGGCCTGGATTATAATAGAAAGTAGAATGATCGGTTTGGGAGAGAATGGGAATCTCAAAAGAAGGAAACTGAGATTCGAGGTGTTGGAGACGGAAAGCCAAGCCATGGCCTCTTGCTGCAGTAGTCATCATTTCTTCATGCAGGCAATGGAATACCTCAGCAGCAAACCTTCACAAGTAGTAGTATAAAAAGATAATAGAAAGAAAAGAAAAGATAAAATGTGAAGAGGGGTTGATTCCATAGCCATGGTGTCATAGAGGTTTCGGATAAAATAGAGCATAGAATCCCCCAAGCAAAGAGCATTGATAACCAAAAGAAGAAAGATTTATCTCATTCAGCAGCCTAAAAGAAACACCGAATTGAAATCTCATAAGTCCAAATAAAAAAACCAATAAAATTCCACAAAGGAGTTCGACAATCTAACTCCTTCATCATCATCATCAAATCAATCATCATAAACGAACAAAAACCTAGACTTTATTCTCTGTTCACTGATATTTTTTTAAAAGCAGAAAAACTAAAAAAAGACCCTAATCAATCAGGGTTCCGGCGGCGATCAAAGGTTTTATCTCCACATTCAGAATTATTGTGGAGCCACAATTCCAAGCAATAATAATAATAAAAAAAGAGGATGTCGAGAGAGAGATGAGACATACTCGGCGAGGTCGCCAAGCTGGCGCAAAACGCCGACGAGTCCAGCCATGGACGCAGCTTCGAGAAAAGCTTCAGGATCATCCTTATGGGCGGAGGATTGGTAGAGATCCTTATCAGCCAAGCCGTACTCGTTCCGTATCTGGTATCTCGTCAATGTCATTGTGCCCCGCCGCAATCGATTATAATTCTCCCTCCGAAAATGAAAATAATCGGATTCTTCTCTATCGTTTTGAGTTAGTGACTTAAAAGAGAGCTTCAGAAGAAGAAGAAACAAATTCTTTTTTATAATTAACTCTGCACTGCACAACGAACAATCAAAAACGCCTCAGGCTCAGTGGGAACAAAGAAACAAAAAGAAAAAAGGTTTTAATTTTTATTTTATGTTTGGTACCGAGAGCGAGATTGTAGATATTATAGATAATAAGAGTTGAAATTATACAACGGTCCGTGATTTTCATCCAACGGTCAAGATCATAGGCTTCACCAATGTGGTTGCCGCATTTGATCATTACCTTAGTTAAAAACCGGTTTATAACATAAAAAGTAGTTAAAAACCGTTGATTACATGGACCACCATGCATCCTCCGCTACCGGTTCAACCAAGACCAACCGTTAATTTTTTATTAATCCAGAATGAGATGATTTCGTTGTATATCTCTTATCCAATCTTATTAGAAAGAAAGGACAAAACTTTGCTTAGAATCTTTCATTTAGATATTTAGAAGAAAAAAATTAACACATCTGCTTGCTGTTAATAATGACAATTATATATATAATTGTACGAATTATTGTCTTCGAGTGGTTGTGGTTGAGATCAGTTTTTGAACCTGCTTTTGATCGTTACAGCCACCTTCATCCACCTTTGTTTTTTTTTTTTTTAATTATTATAAATATTTTACTATTGATCACGAATAGTGATCGAACGGTGCTAATTATTTTTAATGTTCTTGATTAGCAAGACTGCGGCAATTACTATTATTGGATTGCATCTCTTTTTCTTTATTTATATAAACAAATTATTTGATCGTGTTAATTAGGGGATATTTCTCGGTAAATCATTACTATAACAATTTGGCAAGGAATTTAAATAGTAAAAAAGTAAATCGCTAATATATTATGGGGGTAATTTCTATTTATTCTTAGAAGAACTTTTTTGTTTTATTTTAAATTTTACTTATTTGGTACTGCAGTTGAAAAGCATGTATCACGAAAAGTAGTAGTATCACGTAGGCTTCCAAGGAAAGATTATATGATAGATTACTCCTATAGTCCTATTTAAAGCTCATCATGGTTTGGTAGATTGTATTGAGCATAATTCGTGAAATGAATGTGTCGCGGTAAAAGTCAATTCGTGAAATGTGTCCAACACAAATGGTCTTGTTGACAAGTATTCTAAATGGTTGGGCTTAATTGACTTATTCAAGTCCAACTAGCGAGACCCAAGCCCATTCATTTATAGTGTTCGATAATTAAATGCTAGCTAAAAAATCCACCTCAGGAACGCGGCGTATTAAGTTCGAGGAAAAGGTCGTTTTTTGAGGACGATGGAAACAGGTCACCAAACACTAGGCTTCTGTTTGGTTTGGTACCTGCCCCTTATACATTGGTCGATCGAGCGTATCACTTTCACTGACGACCCCATCGTCGACCCATGTACTGTATAATATTTATACGTATTTGATCGATGTGGGTGGAATCATACGAGCAAACATTTTTTAGTAGTTAATTAAGAAACTCTAACTAAAAATTCGAGATATTTTCCCTTATTTTGGGATTTCTAAACTTAAACCATTTGCTTATACTAAATTGTACACTATTTATATGAATATGATGATGATGATGAATTTGATAGCATCGTTTTCTATATATATTTTTGAGTTTCTGTAGAGATTTGTTGGTACAAGCTAAAGAACGGAGGAGAGGAAGTCGACTGGCCCCCAAGGCAGTCTCGGACACACAATTAATAACTAACACATTCGACGACAAGGTACATTTAACCTGCAGCACGTCGCCATTAAATTCCAACTATATATTGTATATATGGATGTGTCTTTGTATCATTTTATTTGATACTTCATAACTTTGCTACGTGCAATGTATTTGTGGCCCAACTCACGTCACTTTCTTCATTCGTTTAAACCATACTAGTATTTAAATTGATTCTTATCTGGTTTATGTCTTTATGATATATAAACACGTACGAGATCATGTAGTTAAGTCCAATGGTTATTACAAACTTGTGCACTGTTTACTCGTGCACAGTAGTTATGGCTAACCCTAATTTATCAGTACTACCAGAGCCGGACCAAAGTATTTGGGGCCCCATACAAATTACACAGAATTATAGTCATAATTTTCATAGTTTAAAAACTATAGACTAAAAATAACATTTTTTTGAGTATTTAGGGGCCTCATTGTAACCAAAAATTTTGCAAAAAATGTGGGGGCCCCATTGCAATGTTTCATTTTAATGGGGTCAAGTCCGGCTCTGAGTACTACACTTGTTGCGTTTTATGTTTGTATCAGTTTTTGTGTTAACACGTATTGTTATGATGTTCTTTTTTTTTTTTCAAATTAACCCATAACTTTTACTATTAAACCAGAACTCGTGGTTTCGCTATAACGAAGCAATGCAAGAAACTGATGGAGCATAGAAATGTGAAAAGACAACATATTTGGGGTCAGAATCAGAACAGTACAAATTAATTATTAGTATAGGTTTTTAAGAGAATGTCCAAATCCCGACAGTGTGCACGAGGGGTTTAGTTGGATCCAGCTTGGCCTCTTTATTGCTCATTTAATGATACGTGGACTACACATTTCCTCCATTTTAATCCATTTATAATGTATTACTACTGTTATTGAAATATCAATATATCATTATTCTTTTACTATAATACTACAATAAGCTTCAGTCGTGATTAAAAAAATACAACAAGCTTAAGTCATCTTGCAAAGTTTAGTAACCCCTGAAAATGCGACTCTTCAGTTTTCACAATCAAATCCCACAAGGCAGAGAAACAAGACACTACTATATTGTTTTATACTTACTGTATTATGAAAAGAAACTTACTTTTTCAAAAAAACCAAAAGTTATATCACTATTTCTAAGACCAAAAAGGTTATATATCACTAAACCGACTAAAACGTTGTTCTTTCATCTTATATTGGCTGGCTCACTTATAACAATAATTGGACGAATCTAGTGGGAAGATTGAGACATATTCTGATTGTTCACTAGAGACAAAATCAATTATAATAGATGTGTATGCACTATGCAGTATGCATCTGGTTCAGGTTCCAACTATGAACTATCTTAAGCAAAGTTAGTTACTAGTAACTACTTAGAGAACGACATAATTAAAGCTTTCCAAGCGAGTTTGGTTCTGTTAGACGGTTCGTTTATTATCTATCAAATACAATTTTTTTTTTTACGAGTTAGCCGGTGAAAAAAATGGTTCTGTTAAAGAATATATTTTTAAAAATTACTAAGAAGTTCCAGGCTTAGCCGTAGATTCCCACCAAAACTAATGAAGCTTGGTAATAGAAAAAAATAGAACCATACTCGAAAATAAATCATTTAGAAATATATGAAAAATGTCTTATTGAAATTGAGAAAAATAGAATCATACTCGGAAATAAATCATTTAGAAATATTTGAAAACTACGCCTACTAAATCGAATACTGGATTAGTTCATATTACAACCCATAGCAACGTATAATGGTATTTCGTGATCAACAACCATCAAACCATATGTAGGATCATATTTGTTACCAAAAGATGAATGCAAGCAACAATTTATTAGAAGTTATTTCAGGGGATTACGAACCAAACATTATGATGTAATTTTAGGGGATTAGTCTGTATAATCGCGACTATCACCGACAAAACAAAATCATAATTGAAAAAAAAATTACTAGTAATAAACAAGTCGACGATTGAAAAGAGAAGCAAGCCGTGAAATGACCCTCTCTACCGTCACATCGAGGATTTATGTTGACTATAAAAGGAACTGAAAACTAGACAAGACAAATACATACATACCCAAAAACTAAAACCTCTCTCTTCAGATTCTATCCTATTCTAAGTTTCAAGAAAGAAATTAACAAATTATGGAAACACACAACGTAGAGACTTTGACAAACCAGGGAACCATAGAGTTGCTCTACAGGGCGTTGCAACAAGGAGACGCCTCAAGGCCCTCAACGGTAGCCAAAGTGGTGGCCAGTGATGTGGAATGGTGGTTCCATGGACCGCACCATTGTCAACACATGATGAGGCTACTCACTGGGGAACCACCTAGCCAGGTTTCGTTCAGATTTGAGCCAAGTAGTGTACAAGTACTGGTGCCTGGTCATGACTGCGTGATTGCAGAAGGGTGGGAGGGTTCACACGTGTACTGGGTTCACGTGTGGAAGTTGAAAGACGGAGTGGTCACTGAGCTAAGAGAGTATTTCAACACATGGCTCACTGTTACAGACTACAGTCTTGGAGCAATAGGATGGGACATGGGGCGTTGTACGGTTTGGGAGAGCGTACCGAAGGACCTGGGTCGTGGTTCGTTGCCTAGCTTGCTGTTAGCTATTTAACTATAGACCAGAGAATAAAAGCAACATAAAGTTTGTGTCGTCCGGTGGTTTATGAATTGCCTATATACATTATGTTCTAAAACATTGTGTTGTGAAACGCAAGTTGTGTATATTATTTGGTTCTAAAAATTGTCTACTCATTTTCAGGTTCATCACATAATCATGCCTCAGCAAGTGTAATTGAATTCAGAATAAATTCACTTTGGTTACCTTGATCCAGTCACTTGACCATCGGATATATATATAATTAAACTTTGATTTCTATTTAACGACAATGAAAGAGCACTTCAAGCTTTTATTTAAAAAAAAAAAAAAGAATGATGCCAAACTTACTTGAGTCACTCCAATAGCAGAACGACTGAACGAGCAAGCTGCTAGTCCAAGCAAATATAGTTTGATGTCAATGAGTGGAGTCTCACAGAGAAGATGAGAGTATAAGAATTATGAAATGTTGTTACTAGCAGTGGCGGAGCCAACGTACAAAGAGGGGTGTCAGATGACACCCATAACATTTATATTTTTTTTTAATTATAGGGTAAATTTTCTAGATAATGAGATGTTTTGGTTTAAAATATTCACAATAACACCCATGTTATATTTTTGTTGGTAATGAGACATCCATGTTATATGATCTACTCTTCTCTTTGACACAATGTATATTTATTTTGCTACTTAACCATAATGCCTAATCCATTTTTGTTGGCTAGAAATATATATGACACATGTAAGCAAAATTTCTGGCTCCGCCACTGGTTACTAGTCAAAACTCTCAGGCCAAAAGATTCAGAGACATGTATAAATAGATTATCGACCAAAATCGAGATCAAACGGACAACTAATCAAGATTATGGAAATAAACGAAGATATGATTATAGGGAAATCAAGAAAAATCTGGAAGATTCTTCATAAATGTCAATATATATGATAATTTAGGAAGTTTACCTTTAATAAGTCAATATGATAATTTAAGATCTCCTAACAACCTGGAGTCAAAACCCAAAACAGTCGTAACTCGTAAGAGTTTCCGAGCACTCTATTCACAACCTCTAGAGAACTCAAAACGTGATAAAATATTGATATTGTGATTAATATTATGAGTCGTCGATCGAGGCTTCTTTATGGGCCTTTATTGGGCCTCCGAAGGAAAAGGGTTAACTGACTTACATTACATACTGCTATTTAACCACAAATTATTGGGATTTCTTTACCAAAGCACTGCAACGTTCAAATTTATCCACAAAATGATGTGAAGCTTAAATGTGAACCCAAAAAAAACTGTATGATGTGAAATGTTAATTCAGCTTTCTGTATTCAATCGAGTTTTCCAACTTAAGCTACAACAAAAATAATTTTTTATTTTTTATTTTACTCTGATGTTGGGAGATAACTTACAATTATATCATGCAAGTTGCCATTGTATACATTCTTTTTTTACAAACTAAAAACAAGTAATAGGCTTCCAGGGATGTAGCCTTGAATAATACATGTAGATAATGTAAATATATAGATATTTAGATAAATAGAGGAGAACAGCTCAGATTAAACAACAGATATTTGACTATATAATTAGCACTTAACACTAATTAAGCGTGACAATATAATATATACATAAAGTCTGATCTGCGTCACAACAGTAAGGTCGCATTTCTGTGTAAGTGCCAGATTCAGTGTGATACATGTCTGCCACCTACTATCTCATTAATTTTTAATTAGCCTTGTCTAATCATATTATTATTTAGTAGTCCATGCTTCAAAATCTTCACACTATTTATCTATATAAAAAACCATTTTTCAGATAATAAACTAAAAAAGGTATTAAATATCATAAAGAATGTCACAGAAAATAAGCAGTTTAGTCATATAATTAATTAAAAACTACTTATTAACGAAACATATCAATATTTTATAGCTAATCAAATTGAATAAGAAATACTTATATCGAATTAACTTATCTTTTAAATTGAATTCCTAGTAGTAGTTTAATTGGGATTTGAATTACCTAGGTTTCTTGTTTTTGTTTTCTTTTTCTTTATTTTCGGAAATAGTTTGATTTACAAACTTTTTCAAGTTCACTGATGTTAATTTTTTTTAATCGACAGGTTAAAATAAATAGTACACAAATTAGTTTCTTTTACTGTTTTAATTAATTTGGTTGATTTTTTTTTATATTGGATTATGGTTTGAACTTGAATATAAGAGAATAAAAATAATTTGTTATAAACAGAACCGATTCAATAATTTAGGAGAACTATTTGTGCATCGGTATAATTTTGTTGGGATAAAATCATAATTTCGAAAGAAGTTGATGTAGCAATATTGACTATTTTTAATAAAAACAAATTTTTAAAAAACTATATAGAGACCTTAAAATAATTGAACCGACAGTTAAAAGAGTTTTGTGCTCGTTGGTGAGATGTCCATTAAATATGTCTGAATGACAACCAATATTTACATACTTTGTCTTCTATATTTCAAACCAGCTCCATAACCATTACAATAGGAAAACTGAAGTATTATCAATAGAATTTTTTTTCTCATCATCTAATACTTTTTATTCTAGACGATAAGATCCATGGTCCAGAACCATCGCTATTTTAATTGGTATAGCCAATTACAAGTATGATGATATTGATTTAATCGAGTAATAGCCAAAAAAAATAGCTGTAACTAATTAAATGATGGAATGCAACATAATATTTCTTTGTTGGTAACTAAAAATTTGACTGCAAATGTTATTTTTCAATTGTTGGATTAATTTTCTGGCCCAAAAGCATCTAAGATTCGTATTTTTTTTCCATAAACTATATATCATTATACTTTTTTAACTGAAAAAAATATATTATACCTTAAATATAAATATTAAAAGATTTAAAATTAGTTTGTCTCTATAAATTTGGATGATCAGATTTGTTGAAGTTAAAACTAGAATGGGAATGTATAATAGAATTTCGTCTCGATCAAATCTGCAATTTTTAAGTAAGAATAATGATTTTTTTTAAAGTAATAATGATAATAAGGAAAATATTACTCAGAAAAGTCATCCACTTAGTCTAATCTCCCTTTGACATATGCTACAGATACAAGAGGCTTCATAACGTGATTTGTAATCAATAATATGGCGTTTTGTTCACCAAAAATAAAATAAAATAATAACTAGCTATATCTAGTTATTGGCTTATCTCTCAAAGTTTCACTTTTTAGGTTTTCTAATATATTCTCTCAATTGGTAGATTCAAAATAGAAAAATCAAGTTAATAATGAGCGTGATGTCAATTTTTACTTTACCAATATAAATAAACAAATGGATGTATGTAAATTTGAAAGTAGTGTTGTCTTTTGCATAATAATAATAATAAAAACTTTTTGGCGCGACTTCGGTTATGGAATTATTCTAATTTATATTACATATTGTATTCTCTCCACTCACATCTCCATCACTCTTCTCTTTTACAGTGGAATGTCACGTGTCGTTCCCATGATTCAATAGAATATTCCTTACCAATCAGCAATATTTATCAATACACACGCACTTCTTTTGAAAATCCAACTACAAATCGATCATGCAAAAATCAAGAACTCTAGTACAAGATTTCAACATTAGGCAGTAATCGATCAAATACAAGTCCAAAATTCACTTTCTTATTTCCAGACTCATAGATCAATATTCATTATACTGGACATGCATGGATGATCGTCTGGTTTAATAGAAGCTAAGCTACATATAGATCCCGAAAGAAGATAAATATATATATATATATATATATATAGTGTTGTTTGTTTGACCCAAAAAAAAATGTTGTTTAACGGCCTACGGTATTGTGTATCTGTTCTTCATTTTTTAGTTTTGGTCTTTGTTCAATAAATCAGTGAAAAATATAGTATCAGTGAAAAATATAGTATGGTATTGTCTCATATTAACAGTATTTATACATCTATATATACACGGTCACATATCACTATCTATATTCAGGTCCATGCAACGCAATAAAAACTTTTGAAAATCGAGTCATTGTTGAATTGTGTGCTCATAGGCTGTTAAAGATTTCTCATGATCTCTTGACGGGGACTTGTATTTCAGTCACTACATCCCATCTGTGTTGTCTTTTTCTTTTTACATTTCACTTCCTTTTTTTTTTCCTCTTGATAAAATGAAAACAAAAAATGTGTTTAAGAAAAGGTAAAGTGAATTAATCCTCATGGTCATAGACTATTCGTTGATCGAAAAAAGGATAATTAGTTGATTTGGACATTATAATGAGAAACCATGAATTTTCCTTAATTCTATCAAGTCTTTAATTATTAAATAATTAAATTTAATTAATCTTAGCCTACCAGGTTTGACACGGGACTCGAGACTCTCTTACGAACCATGCCTTCCGGCGCCGGTGAGACCTCTGATCGCCGGCGTCGGGGGGTGACAAACCTTCTTAAACTCTCTCTAATTTACATAAGCTTATTTCTGGTCTTTTGTTCTATCTCTAAGTCCTTTTTCCCTCAAAATCCAATTACAACTTTCCACGAAGCTTTTTTTTCAAAGGGTTATTTAACCGACGGAAGAGCACATCTATGCTCTACAAGCTCCGATCTGAACCAGATCTCGGATGCGGTTCCGCTCGCGAACCTGACGACAGAAGCTTCCCAACAGTCCAGCTGCTCCTCATCTCTTACAACCGAGCAAGAACTCAATGCTACACCAATTGGCTCTAGATCTGGACTAGCACCGGCACCACCATTGTTTCCTTCCCACTGGTTTTTGTTGATGGCAGGAGCTTCTCTTGGCCCATCAGGTGTGCCTTTTCCAGTGGGAACGCCGACGGCACACGGCGAGCTCAAAAGCTGGCGGATGGTTCCCTTAGATGCTTTACCGTCGCACTTCACTCCAATCTTGCAGAACGGCGGCGACCTTCTCTCCCATCACCCACCACCAACAACCCTATGGTTTGTTAGGATAGGCCTCGTTTATCATTGTTGCCCATTAACACCACTGTGGCCCATATCCAGGTCTGATTTCTTCATTGCTCTGCTTAGCCTTACTCAGAATCGTGTTTGCTGGATAATGGTGAGATTGATCTCCCATTTGGTCATAGGAGCACTATCCTTAGAGAAGACTAGCTTATTCCTTTCTCGAAACCATATGGATATTGCACTTTACTTGTTATCGGATGCAAACCTATTGTTGAATCTATGTGGAGTTTTATCCTTCTCGAACATTATGTGCTGTGTTGCTCTCCAAGCCACTATTCTATTCCCTGACCTTGAACCGAGTTTCAACCCTCCCAGATCCGTTGTTGATAAGTCTATATCAAGCTCAACCTCTTTAGCACCCATTACCTCTGCTTGGTCAAGTCGAGTAACCCTCGGTAGCAGAACATTGGCGGCTTTAGATTGGCTTGTTAGATATGTGTGTCGAGGCCAGTATTTCAACGTTGGTCGGATGTATGCAATGCCTAGCTATAAGTATAATCCTGACCTGACCTCGGAGTTGAAACCGATGTTTATGCCCATTGCTCCCATGTCCCACCTATCGCCACTAGACTGTAAGCTTGGTTCTGTTGAAAAATCTCAAAGCCAAACCGACTACAAGCTTTGTGTGGATTTCCTTAACCTCCATGGCTTTGAGCTTCATGTGAGGGAGGACCCACCTGCTTTGTTACGGTTTGATGCCCATTCTCTGCGAACCCTGGTTGTAGCTTCAGCTAGATTTATGAGGTATGTTTCTAAAAGATTAGAAGACTTTGCTCTTATATTTATGATCCCTCCCCTGTTGGCGAGAAGCCCTCCATCTGCTCCCTCCGTGGAACACTCTTTTACAAGCTCGAATGCGTTGTTATCCGCTAGAGCCGCTCATGATCACCTGTTGGTCAAGGATCTCGTGAAGCTTGGCTTCAAAGACGAATCCGCATTGGTTCCAGTAGTCTTCTCAAATATTTTAAAACTTGTTCAAGTTGAAAATCCCTTTGTTAAGTCCATGGAGCTCTTATCCTTTTGTTGTTTTGTTTGTGTCATCTCTTGTTGTAAGAACTCACCTCTTTTTGAGGTTTCAGCTTAAATGAAAGCTTTGGTTTGACAAAAAAAAAAAAAAAGCCTACCAGGTTTGACAAAATTAATTAACAAAACTGATAATTATCAATATATAGCTCTCTTTAAGTCGAATGATATGTGTGCTTGCATAATTTTGGTGGTTCTTAGGATTCTGCGTCCAGTTTTCATGATCATCGAGGTTTGGCCATTTCTGCAAAAATTTAACTGTTTTTTTTATATACATTTTTGTTTTGGTTTGGCTGGACATTTTACCATTTTGTTTAATTTTTTAGATCATAAGATATTAGGAACAAACTATGTATATATAGAGATCAGAGTGATTATGACTATTGAAATACATATTTTTTAAATTTGACTACTGAAATAATTAGTGAACGTATAATAGATATATAAACAACCAAAATTTTAATTAATCGGAATTATATAATGAATATTAACTCTCTTTTTTCTTGCAGTTAGAGTAATCAAAACAACTTTTGAATACATATCTTTATTATGAGAAAAGAAGAAAAAAAAACTTGACCTGACTCGGGCAAGTCATGAATGGTGAACCTATACCTTCGATTCAATGGCAAGTCATATATATAAAGAGAAAGCATTGAAAATTAGGGGTAAAGAATAGTAAAAGAGAAAATTAAACGCACAAATAAACTGTTTGAAGACAAGAGAAGCATCTCAATGATTTTCACGAGATAGGACCTAGAATTTGGAAGTGGACTTTGATCGAGACTTTATAATAGGGTGGGCAATTTTCAGTCCCACATTGTCGTTTCTCATTCCTCCCCAACAATCACCATTTTCTTTGTTCTACATTGTATTGATGTCGAACCAATAGATTATATTTTATAGAAATTAAGCCAAAATTACCTGACAATAATATTAATCACTATTATCGCCAAAAATAAAATTAAAAAGTAGTACTATGCAATAAAATCTCCTATAAGCTCCCAAGGAAAAAAAAAATGGTCCCAACGTAATGTTATACAGTTAGAATTGAATTAAATGAATGCAACAAACAATGGTAGCTGAGGGTACATTATATATATAACCAACCCAAAAGAATAGTTATCAATGAAAAAACTATTGACAAAAAATGTATGTGTATATATGAAAAATAAAGAAAATACTATCACTACATGTAATAAGTATATGGAAGAAGGGAAAATAGCAAAGTTGGTTCAAATACATTCCTCGTTTGTTACCGCCAAAACTAGCTTTTGCCATATAGTTATAATCTAACATTATTATGTCAATTCAATAGAAAATTTAAACATAATTAAATATGGAATGGATTAATGGAAGAAAATTGATCAAAAATAGAAATATTTTACATTGAAGATAAACCAAATTAGAAGAAAAATAAACGCGTAGTTAGCAAAAGAAAAAAAAAAAGGTGATTAAGTTAGATAAAACAGATAAAGAAAAAGGAAATGGATTTGATATATTAATAATTACGACAGCATGATTCTCTCAAGTCCTACCTTAATGTCGAAAAAGAAAAGTCATTGAGCTGTCGGATGGTACTCTTTAATGATTTCACCAGAAATATTTCTCTATAAATAGAGAAAAATTAAAATCTCTACCGTTTTATT
This sequence comes from Camelina sativa, assembly GCF_000633955.1. Lineage (NCBI taxonomy): Eukaryota > Viridiplantae > Streptophyta > Magnoliopsida > Brassicales > Brassicaceae > Camelina > Camelina sativa. The sequence continues at coordinate 144,593 of NC_025704.1, read as the reverse complement.
TCGTGTGCAAAAATAAAATTCTCTACCTAATTCCAGTTTTAACCTCGCTTTTTTTTTCAATAAGATTGGCTGCAAATTAGTTAAAAACATGTACTACTATCAAAAGAAACCTCATATAGTAATTGACGTTTACATACGAATATACGGAGGGGATTAATAGTCTTGACATCATGTGGTTCTCAAGAGCATTGTTTTTAAAATGCGTATATATATATATATATATATATGCAAACAAAACACACACTCACTTTCTTTAATATATACGTGTATATACGCAAACCTACACACTTTCTTTTGGGGGCTTTGGGTAGCATGTTCATGGGTCAGCATGCTGTCTCCATTATCTTTTTTTGATGTGTATTTAGGTTTTATTATGATAAATTCAAATAAATGCTGTTATCTGTTAATTAGAATAACAACAAAAGTAAATGGTAAATGATCAATTTTGGAATCACGGTGTCAAATATAAAACCTAGCTACAAGATATGCATAATAGTTGAAGAGAGTTTTAGTGTCATTGTAGGTATATAGTAAAAAAAATCTAGTGTCACAACTCACACAAGACACAACACACGCACAAACGAATACGCGAAAACAAAAACGTATTTTTCTATGCACCCTTAGCTAAATACATTTGGGCAATTAAAATTAATTAATCAATATTTCCATTTGCTATAAATGAGAAACCACTTGGTANATTCCAGTTTTAACCTCGCTTTTTTTTTCAATAAGATTGGCTGCAAATTAGTTAAAAACATGTACTACTATCAAAAGAAACCTCATATAGTAATTGACGTTTACATACGAATATACGGAGGGGATTAATAGTCTTGACATCATGTGGTTCTCAAGAGCATTGTTTTTAAAATGCGTATATATATATATATATATATATGCAAACAAAACACACACTCACTTTCTTTAATATATACGTGTATATACGCAAACCTACACACTTTCTTTTGGGGGCTTTGGGTAGCATGTTCATGGGTCAGCATGCTGTCTCCATTATCTTTTTTTGATGTGTATTTAGGTTTTATTATGATAAATTCAAATAAATGCTGTTATCTGTTAATTAGAATAACAACAAAAGTAAATGGTAAATGATCAATTTTGGAATCACGGTGTCAAATATAAAACCTAGCTACAAGATATGCATAATAGTTGAAGAGAGTTTTAGTGTCATTGTAGGTATATAGTAAAAAAAATCTAGTGTCACAACTCACACAAGACACAACACACGCACAAACGAATACGCGAAAACAAAAACGTATTTTTCTATGCACCCTTAGCTAAATACATTTGGGCAATTAAAATTAATTAATCAATATTTCCATTTGCTATAAATGAGAAACCACTTGGTACATTTACTTGACTCTCTCTCTCTCTCTCTCTCATCCTGGTCTCTCCCCCTCTCTCTCTTTCTCTTTCACTCTCCCTCTCTCATCCTGGTCTCTCTCTCTCTCTCTCTCTTTCTCTCTCACTCTCTCTCACTGTCTCTCATCCTGGTATCTTTCTCGCTCATCCCGGCCTTAGTTGTTCTGTGGTCGGAGAGATAGGAGTGAATGATGAAGGTGTGTGCTGAGCAAGATGGAGAAGCAGGGCACGTGCATTACTAGCTCATCTCGTTTGCATATAGATATATATACAAACCTCCAAATGCATGTATGTATATACATACGTACGGAAATATGTGTGGAGTGTGATAATGAATGAGTTAGTTCTTCATGTGCCCATCTTCCCCATCATGACCATTTCACCTTGATAACGTTGGCGACGATGATTCCAGTGTTAGTCATTTAGTAGTACTGACGCACGTGGGACTGGTTTTGTATCTTTAAACGCACACGTGTGTTTGTGTACGAGCTAGATTGCTTATTTTGTGAGGAAGTAGATCGAAACCCTGCAAAAGTACCTATCATACGTACGTACCTACGCAAGGGAAGCTTGGTCTTTGGAACTATGATCAGGTAGGCAACAAAATTATATGTAGTTAATTAATTATATACTGTGTACTATATACTATATATTATCACGCATCTTGATTAGATTCGCTTATATAATAGTAAGTTGTTCAAAAACCGCGTATATGTGCCATTCCATAATGAATATATACTTTCGGTTATTAGATAAGCTAATTAAGAGATCCGACGACTATTCAAGTATTTTTCTTTTAAATGGAAATGTACAATAAGATATATGTAGGATGTAGCTAATTCTTCTAGGGTATGTTGTCACTATAAAGATTACGTACCGAGTAAAAGATAAGTAAATTAATTGATTAGTAGTAGAGCATGCGTTCAAAGAAATTTTTAAGTAAAGATTAGGGACCCTAAAGATTATACCTTGTTTGCTCTTTTCTTTTCCGTCCACGCGCGTGTTTACAATAACAACCATNAATAACAACCATAATATATATATATATATATATATATATATATATATTTATTTAAATGATTTGAATTATATAATAGTTTTTTTTTGGGGTTAAAACACACGATACAAAAATACACTTTCAAGGCGTGATACCACTTCTATCTTTCTTTATTTTTTTATTGTCTAATAAGTGTTTTTTTCCTCTCACGTCTCGTCTAATTATACTTTTTTTTTTTGTCAAACTCTAAGAATAAGTTTATATATCATTTATAACACATTATTGACAACACTTACAAACTATTACTAGGTACTATCCTGCGGAAAACCGCGGGCTGAACTCTTTTTTTATAAAAAATTGTAATAATTTATTTTGTTATTATGTTATTTATAATGATTTGTGATTAAAAATTTGTTGCTTATATTATAATTTTTGTATTTTAAAAATGTTTATTGAAAACCTGTCAATAAAACATTTGCATGTAATGAATAAAATTATTTAAACCTTTGTAAAATATTTGCTATAGTTGTGAAATAAGTAAAAATATATAACTAACATGTAAAAAAAAAATTTATTTATTAGTTTTTTAAATACAAATTAGTTTTGATTCTAACAGATTTTTTTTTTACTTTTCTACAATTTATTTTATTTGATGTTTTCTCTATTTTCGGTTTTTTAATTAGAAATATTTATTTAATTAATTATTTAATTTTAATTAAAAGTTTCTAATGGCAATTGAATGTAATTTTTTACACATTTTAAGGTTAGTTTTATATTTGTACTTTCCAATTAATATAGTAGGATTATTCTATTCAATTGTATTTTAGTTGTTTTTTCAAACAATTTTAAAATGTAATTATAAGTATGTATTTTGAAATGTATGCTTGATTAAAGGATCTTTTAAGTCGTACTTATAATAACTTTTTGGATTCTACTAATTAAGATCCCTTCTCCAGACTCCAGTTCTCCGCAATGTATCATTTGCATTTTTCAGATGTAGATTAACGTTTTCGACACATTTATTATTACCTTTTTTTTTAGCAGCATAGCAGTATTCTTTAGCAGAATTAAGAACATTCATCTGATGTCGTGATGATTTACTTTCGAACAAAAAAAAGAAGAAGATAAGTTAGTTTATTTTTTTTTTTTAACACTTAAATTGCATTTATTGAATAAGAGAGTTTTGACATGGGTAGAAACTAGAGCGAATACATAATGGAATGGATATATGAAGCATATATGCTTGAGTTTGGGAACGTTGAGTTTTGACCATCTTGTTAGCAAGGTGATTTGTTAGCTTATTATCACTATCTTTTAGATAGTGTTTTTTTTCTAGACAACGGAAAAAATTCCTTTCAAAACCACATATTCCTAATAAACGTCTTAACTGGGCCAATATATCTTCCTAGGCCATATACTGGGCTTTACTAATGGTATCAGTGGAGTCGATCTGAACAAGTGTTAGGCCTTAAAGTACTGTACTACTCTGTGTGTGGGCGGACATTAGATATAGTTTGATTTAGTAATTATAAACATACGAATAAATTCGATCAGACAAAGAGCTATATTATGATTCGTATTGGGTGGTTGGTTTAGTAGTTGGGAAATTTATTTATTCTGGAGACCAGCATTACAATTGGAGTCTTTTCAATGTGATTTCAATTCTATACGTACTTGGAAATTAGTATGAAATATTTTCTTCTCTGGTGTAGAAAAATATGTATTAATACAAATATTGTAAAGTAGATAGTAAAACTATATGACTGGAGTTAGTCTAACGGTACGTATTGATATTGCCAAGCCATCATGTACGTACAATTGATCAAGTTACGAATTCGAATTGTGCATATAATAGTAGGAGTGGTGGTAGACAACAAAAGAAAGTAAAACAATAGTAGTAACAAATCTATATTGGGCCATTGGGGTGATAGAAAAAATGTACTATTAAAGAGCCCAAATTGACACGTAACGTCGGTGTTAGAAACATGTTTAGTTACGTTGAAATCAAAATGTATTCCCGCGTTAAGGTGTTACTTACATAACGCGTCTTGAGATTTGAACCGTGTTAGAATATTTTTTGACAACCGTGTCTAAGTTTTATGTACAAATTTGTACTATGCTTCAGTTTATTCATAAAGCATGATCTAGTTTCTTAGTTGGTATACATGTCTGAATCATAAATAAATAAGAAGATAGTAAAAGGGACAATAATAAAAAAATAATAACCTTTGAATTTCTTTATCTTATACAAAAAGAAAATCAAAAGAAAAAAACCAAAAGTTTATGCTCGTAGACTTTTCAAAGACAGAAAAGTCAACATATTCGATCCAGATATTTATCTTTTCATAAATTATATAAGACCCCCCTTCTTAAACTTATCCTCACGAATCGGCAGCATAACCAGACCCAAAAAGAACATAAGAAAGAAGGAAAAAAAAAAACATATTTTCAAAGCAAAGCAAGTCAATTAAGCAAAACAAAGATACCGAGAGAGTACTGTATTCCGATTTGGAGAAGAAAGCAAAGAATGGAGCAGCCTTATGCGTACGCTTACCCACAAGGCACGGGCCCTTCGGCTCCTCCTCCGCCAGGACCACAAGCCGGAGTGATAGTGGATCCGAGGTACTGCGCGCCTTACCCTGTAGATCTGACCATCGTACGGAAGATGATGTCGTTAACGGACGGTAACTTCGCTATAACGGACGTTAACGGGAACCTGTTGTTCAAGGTGAAGGAACCTGTCTTTGGTCTTCACGACAAGAGGATCTTGCTCGATGCTTCTGGAACTCCGGTCGTGACTTTGAGAGAGAAGGTCAAACACCATTCGTTTTTTCTTTTCTCTTGTTTAAAAAAAAAAGAAAACATTGAAGGAGCACATGTAGTAACCCTACATAGAAGATTACTCCGATACTAATTATTATGAAGTTTTTTTTGCAGATGGTGAGCATGCATGATAGGTGGCAAGTGTTTAGAGGAGGGAGTACGGAGCAGCGTGATCTACTGTACACGGTGAAAAGATCGTCGATGCTTCAGCTAAAGACCAAACTAGATGTGTTTTTGGGACACAACAAGGATGAGAAGAGGTGTGATTACAGAGTCAAAGGGAGTTGGCTGGAGCGTTCTTGTGTTGTTTACGCCGGCGAATCTGACGCCATTGTTGCCCAAGTAAATTACACTAATTAACACACTCTCTCTCTCTCTCTCTTTATTTCATTAAATAAAAAATCATTATTACTACTTTAATAGTACTTGTGGAGGACCCATCTTAGCACAGCAGTTTGTGCATCTCATCGTGATCAGCACATGTCTCATTAATTAAATGAAATAAATGTTTTTGGTAAATTACTCGTATGTTGTACTTATATTATTATATGGTTTGGAATTGGATGGCAGATGCACAGGAAGCACACGGTGCAGAGCGTATTCTTGGGAAAAGACAATTTCTCGGTGACTGTTTATCCAAATGTTGATTATGCCTTCATTGCCTCTCTCGTTGTCATTCTCGATGACGTTAACCGTGAAGACCGAGCCGCCTGATCGATCCCCTTACCTCACGTCACGTTTGAAGAGGGGGAGGAGACCTTTGTTTTTTTAGTATTTTATAACTACGTAAGTATATGCTTTTGGTATTTGTAACGTATTCTCGTATTCTTCTAAAACAAAACTAGGTGTTTATTAAGCTTTGTTTGTGTGTGAGAGATCATCTCAGTTGTGTAATTTATCAAAATAACTGCGCTTGTTCATGTTTAATGCTTACAACAACTACTTGGACATGCATGATGCTACTACGTGCTAAGTACTAACTAGTAATACAGTTTATTAGAAAACGCTAAAAGCCAATCAAAAGTAAGCCCATCTCAAAAATTTAACGGCCCAAAGTCCATTTTATGAGAAAGCGGAACTTGCTGCTAAAAAGGCTCTCGCGACATATCTTTTGAGTTTTGACCGAAGAAAAATAAGAAGTCCGAAAAGTCTACGTGGCAGTAATAGCTGAAGGAGTGGGACCCGGTATTACTGAGTGAAGAGAAGACGTGGCCAAAACAAAAGTGGAAAACAGATTTTTAACGGACATACTAATTTGTCGGAAGAAAAAGGCTCTGTTTCGTATTTCTTCATGTATATATGGCCGAGAGGAAGATTGGCTTTACCCGACGAAGATTCTGCGTGGAATTTTTGGAAAATGAGGCCTTCCTTTTCTTCTTCTTCATCTTCATCATCATCCTCTAGTTCTCAATCGTTTAGGCTGTCTTCGGTGACAGTGGCTGTCGACAAAGCCACGAACGAGCTTCTCCTCACTCCTGATTGGACCATCGTCATTGCCATCTGCGACTCCCTCAATTCTAATCGCTGGTATATTCAACCAATATTTCTTCTCTCTGCTTTTTTTATTATGATAGAACATTTTCAAAATGGAGTGATTTTTTTTTTCTTCTTTTTCTGTAGGCAATGCAAAGATGCGATCAAAGCTGTCAAGAGAAGATTAAACCACAAGAGTTCTAAAGTGCAATTACTCACTTTAACGGTACTCTTTTTTGTCTTTCATGTACAGTATGATGAACCCCCTGTTACATTGTGAATGTGATCTCTTCTCTCGGTTAACTTGTGACATATTTACTACTAACATGATAGTTGTTGGAGGCAATGCTTAAAAACTGTGGGGACTTTGTGCATTCTCATATCGCTGAGAAACACATTCTTGAAGATATGGTTAAGATTGTCAGGAAAAAGGTTGCTCTTGTCAACTTCTTTCTTTCTTTCTTTTTGGGATAGATATACTTATTAGTCATCTTTGATATATGTGTTGTGTGTGAAAGGGTGATTTTGAAGTAAGGAACAGAATATTGATATTGTTGGATACTTGGAACGAAGCATTCAATGCAGTTGCTTGCAGACACCCTCACTACAATTGGGCCTTCCAAGAGCTTAAAGTAATAATACCCTCTTTCTTTCTTTTATTCAATTTTCTTCTTCTTCTTCTTCTTTAGATTAGCCATAGCCACTCTCATTCCTGTTTCTGTTTATACATTTTGATCTGCAGAGGTGTGGCGTGAAATTCCCACAACGTTCAAAAGAAGCACCCCTGATGCTTGCACCTCCACCTCCACCTCCCCCTACTTCCACACAGTCTTCTTCTTCTTCTTCTTCTTCTTCTATGAACTTAATGTCCATTGGTTCGTTTCGAAGGCTTGACGAAACAATGGCTGCGGAAATTGAGAGCCTAAGGTTTCCTACAAACAACTTATCTTTTCAACATATAGCTAACAATGTTTTCACTAATGTTGATTAATGTTTCAGCTTATCAAGCCTTGAATCGATGAGAAATGTGATGGATCTTGTGAATGACATGGTTCAAGCCATGAATCCTTCTGATAAATCAGTAAGTGTAGAATTATATGCATCAATGATCGAATCTCTAACTAATCTGCTATTTTTAATCCTCCACAGGCCTTAAAGGATGAGCTTATAGTTGACCTAGTAGAGCAGTGCAGATCTAATCAGAAAAAATTAATCCAGATGCTCACCACAACTGCGTCTGTCTTCTTCAGCTTTACTTGTTCCTTTGTTTCTTCTTCTTACAAATAAAACATCTATTCTTTGCTTTCTTCTTCTCAGGGACGAGGATGTTTTGGCACGTGGTCTCGAGCTGAATGACTCTTTGCAGGTAGTGCTCGCGAGACACGACTCTATTGCCTCAGGTGTCTCTCTTCCAATGTTGCAGGCCCCAGAGACAAAGACTGGCGATGCTGCTGCTCTTAAGCCTGACTCGGACGAGTCTTCTTCATCATCCAGCAGTGAAAGTGAAACAGAAGAGGGGGAGGAGGATATTAAAGATGACTTTATTCAGTTAGCCAAAAGGTCAACCATTCACTCACAAAACTCAACACACTAACTAGTATTTGCGAGTCACCAAGTAAAGTAGTTTATATCACACACTAGTGCAATCTGGAATTGACAGGCACGCTCTGTTAAATGCGGAACACAGCGATGAAGAAGAAGAAACATTGCTTCTAGGAAACACCAATGAAAACACTGCAGAAATAGAACAAGGCAAAGAGCTAGCTTTATTCGACACAACAACAACAACGGCAACAAGCAAGTCAGAGCAGGACATTATTGAACTTCTCAGCCTAACTCTGTCAACAACTGCTCTGCCAACTCCACAAACGCAACCGCAAGAGCAGCCTCCACCGTTTTTCGCAGATGATAATATTCTTATGAACAGCTACGTTGTCCCCTGGGCACAACAATCTCAGGCAGAAGAAGCGCCGCAAGTCCCAAAAATGGCTCAGTTTGCTCCACCGGGACCTCAGTTTCAGCCATGGCTTCCGCAGCAGCAGCAACAACAACCGTTTTCATACGGTTATCCTCAGCCACAATGGAGCAGTGTCCACCAAGTAAACAGTAATGACCCAACAACATTGTGGAGTCAAGGAGGAGGCAATGAAAATAATAAGATATTTGAGAGAAACTTGCAATACTCAAACTCCTTCCCGGCTAGAGCACCGGGGACATCCGGTGGTGCTGCTGTGGCTGCGGTGGACGGGCAACAGCAGCAGAGACCCTATGTTCCTCCGTACAAATTATTTGAAGATCTAAACGTCTTCCGGAACGCAGATGGTGGCGTTAGGAGTAGCAAATGACCTTTTCTTTTAATCATAAGAGTTCCAAAAAATACTTCAAAACTCTCCTATAAATTTACACAATAAGACTTTGGAAACAATGTGATAAAGAATCAGAACTAAATTCTCGATTTACCGGCGGCGGTGGACACAGTCGTATTTTCTTCTACGCCGTCGCCGAAGAACCTTCCCCAAAAAAAAAAAAGACAAATCAGTTGTAATTTTAATTACGTGGGCCAATGGGCCTCGTTACAAAGGGCCTTCCAACATGAATTTGTTGGAGCGAAATGAGTTTTTCTACGCGCGCAACGGGGCAAAGTAAAGTACACGCTCCAATGGCATCCGCCGACACCTTCCTTAACTTTATTAACTCGCATAGTGTTTTTTTTTTTTAGTGTTAAATTTTGTTTACGTGTCGCACACTACTCATTCAAATGCATCGACGATATTCACATGTATTGAAATATCTCTATGACAAGAATTAAAGTAAGTTAAAATTTTGACTACAAAACCAGAGATAATAATGAAATATTTTCCACTGTCTGATTGTAGAAAACCAATCATAATCGACAAAAGTATCAATTAATTAAGAAGAAACAATTCCACCAAACACCCTCCCTATTAATTTTTTTTGCATGTGTGTTCTTTCTTTGCTTGGAAGACAGCTTAATTTAACACAAAAGAAGCCTTGTTCAAACTCACATTTGCAATTTACACGGCACCATAATCAAACAATATATATATATATTTAAAGACTTTGGGCCAATACTTGTCAAAGTTTAAGTTATGCACTAATTAAACCAGATGAATGCGACCAGTTACTAATTTATTAATCTTTCTGATCAATTACGTAACTGTGCATTCCCTTTCTTAACAAGATGGATAAACAAAAAGAAGATTTGGAGTCGCATTACCGACACAACTTAGATTAAATATTTCAATATTTATAATACGATATATGGAACACAAAATATATATTTAAGAAAAAAGAAAAAAAGAGTTTGTAAAATTTCCACGGTTTTATTTTTCAAGTTTACAATAACCGGAAATTATGAGTTGAAACAACTGCGAATTCCGAAGCAATTGGTAGATTGTGATCTACGAATGGGGTAGTGATCAGCAGCAGCAGAAGAGTCGAAAGATGAAAATCTTCGCATGGCCTTCCTTTCTGTCTGAATCTTGAACCGATCGTAGTCATTCTCATCTATCAACACTCTCTCCGACATTGATGGTGGTGACCATGCCGACAGTTTCTTCACCTTGCTGTTATGCTCCCCCGACTGCCAGAAGAGCCTTGTCGGGATTAGTGCCAGGATTTTCTTGGTGGACTTTTTCGAACCGCGGCTCATTTGCTCGCCGGAGAAGGAGAAGTGGGACGGTGGAGGAGTGAGAGGTGGCAGAGCAGCTAGCTCAGATGAGGAGTGTTTGGGTGTGCCTGGATGAGACTCCCACTCGAATGGGACGGAACCGGCGGCTCCATCGTAGTAGTAAATTCTAAAGGAAGGACAAGCTGATGCTGCCGCTGTCTGCGACGAAAAGCGTTGTTTAGTCGACGATAGCTTGCTGGAGAAGATGGCTGTGTCTTGCTTTCTCACTGGCGCAGGCCACTCAGATTCACTGTTTGGCATTATGGCTTGGGAGAGAGAGCTAGGGAAAGAGAAAGGAAAGAGAAAGGAAAGAGAGAGATTTGTGCATGAGACGTATGGAATGAGAATCTATCAAGTACTGTATATATGGTGCCTAGCTAGTGTCTTTGGTACGGTTTTTACTTTTTGCCTTATTTTGTTTCGTTCTGGTTGGTGTCTATAGAAACTATATGAAAAGCATAATGTAACATTAATGGAAATGAAATATTTATTCAATTGTACGGTTACTTAAGGTCATGGTTACATTTTGTAAAGATATATTTATAAAATTCAAAAATGTTTTGGTCCAAGCCTTTTAAGTACCGTGGCAATAACCCACTCGATATGATAATGTTCAGAAACTTGTTTAGAGGCGCAATAACCAACCACTCGATGCTACGAAAAGAAAAGTAAAGAAAAGAAAAACTCGCACCCGAATGATGAGGAGGCCTAAAGACGTCATAATCATGTACTGCAAGATATTTGTATCAAATGTGTATAGCAGTCACGTACAATTCATCCAATAATAACATTTACAACCCAAATAATATACATTGCTTATACACAAAGAAGCGCACAAGGGTTGAAATTATGAAGAAATGTGTGGTTATGAGTTGGAGAAGCATTTAATTTAATTTCTTTTGGAGAGTAGGGGGCGATATTATATAGTATAGCTGAAAACAATATAGACATAAATTGAAAAAATTGTGGTTAAATTGGAAAGCAGCAGGATGTATGACTAAATGAGCAACCAACGACCCATGCATCTTACATGTGCTCCACGTACCACCGGGCATTGCTTTCCTCGATATATATACATACAGTACCCCATGGTCGGTCCATTCTATTGCCATTAATTTCGTTCAGTATGTCATACTCATATATATATATACCTCCTCCCCCTCATTTAATACGTTGCTTCGACATCCAAAAACCTAAAAAAAAAAAAATATATCATGAATTATTAATTAGTTGTGTGAGTAAAATTGGATAAAGATAACTTATACGTATGTATGACAAAACAAACTTAGTCCTCATAATCAATAACCTTTTAAGAAAATAATTATGAAAGGTATATATATGAGAATACAGGTCCACTGATTTGTAAGATCATAGTCAATAACTATTGAACGATTAAGGAGTAGAGGAAGTAGTAGAACATGATCTCTGACATACGAACATGATGAAGATGGCGATTTGAAAACGAGAGGAACAATGTTGTTTAGAGCGCTTGTATAGGTTTACCAAGTAATTCTTGTATCAAGAAAAAAAAAAAATTGAACAAACAATTTTGTTTAGAGTTTGAAGGTAATTAATGGTAGAATTATTCTAGTTTAGCTAAAGCAATTATACATATATTGGCAGAAAAAAAAATTTAAAAGTAAAGGACCAATCATATACAGTTGTGTGTGTTAACTTATTTTACGACCAACTCTTGCTTTAAGAAAAAAAAAGGAGAGCGCCGTGTAAATATATCTATTTTTGAAGGGCATAAAAAAAGTAAGAAGAAGCAGCGTCATTAATCGAAGATCGATTCGGGTTGCTCTCTCTCTCAGATATTATTAATCAGATCAAATTGACCCAAAACACATAACAGACAACACATCTATTTCTTTCTGCCAGAATCTCGTCGGAGGCCGTGTAAAGTAAGCTCTTTTTCTTCTTCGTCTCTCCCATGTTTTTTTTTTTTTTTTTTGTCATATCGAAAGATTCAGTCTATGGTATTGTTATTAAGAAAACCTCTGCCTCTCTATATAAATATATATCTGTTTCGCGTTTTGAGAACCTGAATGAATGAATGAATGAATGAATCATGTTGTAGACCTAAAAAGTTTATTTGTGGATCGGCCAAATTGTGTGTCTCAGATTCAGTTCATGGGAGGAATCATGGGCGGTAGATCTGGAGTCATAGTCCTCTTCCTCCTCCTGGGGTTGTCTTCTGCTTCTAGAAACCCCATCATCCTTGTCGGTTCGTGCCTTTCTTCTTTTTTAATTCGTTAATCCATTTGATTTCAGATGTTGTTGAATTCTAATTCTTTTTTTAATAAGCATTCATTCATTCATTGCCAATGGTACAGATCCTAATAATGATTGATTTGGGGTTTAACAAGGCTACACCCATACGTAAACATACGTGTTTGTCTTTGATTTTAAATACTATCTAATAGAGTTGTTGCTATGTGTTATATGATGATTTGTGCAGACTCTGCTCATCATGATGACAACCAAGTTTGTCAACTGTGTGACAAATATGCTACCCTGGCCATTGACTACCTTCAAGATTACGACAATCAGAATACTCTCGTTGCGGCCCTTCATCTCACCTGCTCCCAGATT
>NC_025704.1:130007-131583 GCF_000633955.1 Camelina sativa | reverse complement strand
CCCCCCAATCCCATCATTGAGTTTTTATTACTCTTTTTCTTTTCCTTCTATATTAGTATTAACTTCAACTCTGTTGTTGTGTTTGATGCAGTGTCTCTCAATGGTGGATCATTATACCCAGCTTTTCTTCACACAAGTCTCTGTACTCAAACCAGACCAGATCTGCAAAAAGCTTAACCTCTGCCAAGCCCTTGTTGCTTCACGAGTCCATCAAGGAAACTGCGAGGCTTGCCGCCAGACTGTCTCTGAGGTTGTCTCCAAACTCAAGGATCCTGAGACTAAGGTTTGCTTTTGCACCCTTCCTTCTTTCTGCTACTATAACTTAGAATGAGAGAGAGATATATTGCTACTGCTGCCTGATCTCATAAGACTTTTGTTGTTAATCTTGCAGCTGAAGATTATCCGCTTACTTCTCAAGGAGTGCAAATCGCTAAACAATTACCAGGACAAGGTTAGCTAACTAAACAACTTTTATGTACAAACCGCATACATATATAAAGCCAGTTTAGTTATATATATATATATATATATATATAAAAAGAGTATCATGGTGGATCATCAGATAATGATGTGTGGTGTGTTGTTTAATGATGGATGGTACCAAACAGTGCAAGAAGATGGTGTTTGAATACGGGCCTCTGATGCTTGTGGATTTGGAGAAGTTTCTGGAAAAGAAAGACGTCTGCTCTATACTCCGCGTCTGTCCAAGTCCAGCCACCTACATTCCTGCGTTGGAGGTGGAACCATTGGCAGATTCGTAAAATTTGGCACCCTTGTTTTCCTTGTGAATTGATTCACACACATACCATGCCAGCGTCGCCAAAACTGATTTGGTAACTGATGATCATGTAAATACTACTATTGATTAAAAGAAAAGAAAAACATAAACGTGATTCTTGTGTGCTTTGAAAAACGCTTAAGGCCCATTGTCCATTTTATAAGCCTTTTTGGCTAATAATTTTATTATACTTGGCCTTATTGAAATTAGTTTCATGGCTCTGGTTCCTTGAGTTTCAAAACGTGTGTGTAGTAACCAAACACATATTCTTCTTCTCAAAAAACTACTAAAACGTTACCCCGACCCGTTTGTGGTTGGTAGCAGCCAACCTGATTTTGATGTACCAGCCTACGTAACGGGTCCCAGAAACGAATGAATGTCAGACACGTGTAAAAAGACAAGAGAGAAAGAGAGAGAGCAAGTTGACGCCTGTCACCATATCTCTTTTAAAGTTAAAAAAAAAGCTAGCATTGGAGGAGGATATTCTCGCTTACGTGCCACCTCGTCACTATGTACATTATCAACTTGAAGAATCTTTCATCAAATTACTAGTAAAAGGTAAATAAAATCTCTTTGACTAATTTGGTTCAAAAGTCATATATATACAACTTATATACTATGTGAGTCATCATGATATGAAGTAAAGACGATTTGTAACCTTATTTGTTTATCTTTTAAAAAAAGGAAAAACGAAAACAAAAAAAATCCTTTGATAGGGAAATGAGATAATTTTGAAAACGGTAAGACCGTAATTGCCTATCTTGTGAGCTGGCAAAATTAAAAAAAAAAAAAAAAAAA
>NC_025704.1:126733-129959 GCF_000633955.1 Camelina sativa | reverse complement strand
AAAAATAAAAAAAAAAAAAAAAAAAGAGTTTGGTGGCAAAAGGGTAGCTAATGATAGAAAGATAAGAAGAAGAAGAAGAAGAAGAAGTGATAAGTTATAATATTAGTAGTAGTAATTAAAAGGAAAAAACACACAAGTTGATAAATTACACACAATTAAATTAACCAACCAATAAGCAATTTGCAGACATCAAAAGATATGACAAAAACAAAAAAAAACGAGTTAGTCCAAAAAGGAAAACAGGTTGGCTGTTCTCTTCTGTTTCGTTTAAATTAGAAAAGGGATATTTACTAAGAATGGCATTTTCGCAAATCCTCCCTTAAAAGTAGCCAGCCAGCCAGCCAACTTGGGTTTTGTTTGGCTGCCTCCTTTGGTCCTTCCTACTATATTGTTCTGGTTGTAGTATAAAACTATATAGGAAGGAGGAAGAGAGGGTTTCGTAATCTTCGTCACTTTTTTCTATTGTCTGATTGTCTCTCTCTGCCCCATACAACAAAACTTGTCTCTCTCTCTCTCTCTCTCTTTCTCTTTCGCAGCGCCCGCTCGCTCTCATCAAATTGAAGGTAAATTCTTCTTCTACTTGGGAGATTTCGATGCTCTATGTATTCTTGCTTTCTCCTCCTATGGATCTATTATATTATTATCTCCCCTCTGTGACGGAGAAAACCAAATCTGAAGTTAGAAAAGAAAATAAAATGTGGTTTTGTTTCTCTGGATCTGTTCCTAGATGTCCGTCCATCTCTCTACTTAATTAGATTATATTACTCAATCGGCTTTGCATCTCTCTCTGTTTAGAGGGTATTAGAAGATTGCGACTTTCCTCTGTTTTTTTCATTCCCAATCCATCATCCAACAAACCGTGTTGGGTTGGTGGAATTAATGTGTTTTTTTTGTTCTTCTCAGAAGTATTTCAAAATTCGTTTTGTTTGATTGCTCTCTCTCTCTCTGTTTTTCAGGAGGTTTGTATTGTTTTAATTGAAGAAGAAGAGTGTGCAAATTTACGGATCCAGGGAATGCAGAAACATGTATTTGAAAGCAGCTGAACACAAGTGCTCTACCACCACCATCTCTCACATCCCTTCTCCCTCCTTTGGGCCTTTGTCCTCCTCGCTCTTCCATCATGACACCCGCTTCCTAAACCACCCTGCTTCCACCACCCTTCTCCCCTGGTTCCATCCCTCCTCGCATGCTAGAAAAAACGCCACTTGGAAGCATGATCTCTGCGAAGACGGTTGATCCTCCTCTTCTCGCCTCCTCCTGAGTTCATCATCATTTTAGTATATTCTAGGTTCTTCTTTTTAATCTTTTTAAGTTAATATAGTCTACTAGTCTAGTCTGTGAGTGTGAGTGAGAGAGAGTGAGTCAATAATGGAGAAGAAAGGGTCTGTGCTGATGCTCCGTTACGAGGTCGGCAAGTTTCTTGGTCAGGGTACCTTTGCTAAGGTGTACCATGCTAGGCATTTGAAATCTGGTGATAGTGTTGCAATTAAGGTCATCGACAAAGAAAGAATCCTCAAAGTTGGTATGACCGAGCAGATTAAGCGTGAGATCTCTGTCATGCGTCTCCTTAGGCATCCTAACATCGTCGAGCTCCATGAAGTCATGGCCACTAAATCTAAAATCTACTTCGTCATGGACCACGTCAAAGGAGGTGAGCTCTTCAACAAAGTCTCTGCTGGCAAGCTGAGCGAAGACGTTGCCAGAAACTACTTTCAACAACTTGTACGCGCTGTTGACTACTGTCACAGCCGTGGGGTATGCCACAGGGACTTGAAGCCCGAGAATCTCTTGTTGGACGAGGATGGTAGTCTTAAGGTGTCTGATTTTGGTCTGAGCGCTCTTTCCGACTCTAGAAGGCAAGATGGGTTGCTTCACACCACGTGCGGCACCCCTGCATATGTTGCACCTGAGGTGATAAGCAGGAGNAGCATGATCTCTGCGAAGACGGTTGATCCTCCTCTTCTCGCCTCCTCCTGAGTTCATCATCATTTTAGTATATTCTAGGTTCTTCTTTTTAATCTTTTTAAGTTAATATAGTCTACTAGTCTAGTCTGTGAGTGTGAGTGAGAGAGAGTGAGTCAATAATGGAGAAGAAAGGGTCTGTGCTGATGCTCCGTTACGAGGTCGGCAAGTTTCTTGGTCAGGGTACCTTTGCTAAGGTGTACCATGCTAGGCATTTGAAATCTGGTGATAGTGTTGCAATTAAGGTCATCGACAAAGAAAGAATCCTCAAAGTTGGTATGACCGAGCAGATTAAGCGTGAGATCTCTGTCATGCGTCTCCTTAGGCATCCTAACATCGTCGAGCTCCATGAAGTCATGGCCACTAAATCTAAAATCTACTTCGTCATGGACCACGTCAAAGGAGGTGAGCTCTTCAACAAAGTCTCTGCTGGCAAGCTGAGCGAAGACGTTGCCAGAAACTACTTTCAACAACTTGTACGCGCTGTTGACTACTGTCACAGCCGTGGGGTATGCCACAGGGACTTGAAGCCCGAGAATCTCTTGTTGGACGAGGATGGTAGTCTTAAGGTGTCTGATTTTGGTCTGAGCGCTCTTTCCGACTCTAGAAGGCAAGATGGGTTGCTTCACACCACGTGCGGCACCCCTGCATATGTTGCACCTGAGGTGATAAGCAGGAGAGGCTATGATGGTTTCAAAGCCGATGTCTGGTCCTGTGGAGTCATACTGTACGTCTTGCTCGCCGGTTATCTACCCTTCCGTGATTCCAATCTTATGGAGCTGTACAAGAAGATTGGCAAAGCCGAGGTCAAGTTCCCAAACTGGTTTGCTCCCGGGGCAAAGAGATTGCTCAAGAGGATCTTGGATCCTAACCCCAACACCAGAGTATCAACTGAAAAGATAATGAAGAGCTCTTGGTTCCGGAAAGGCCTGCAGCAAGAGCAGAAGAAAGGATCTGTTGATGAAGAGGACGTTGACGTTGACATTGACGTTGACGCAGAGGCAAACGCTAACGCTAACGCAAGTGCAGACAAGGAAAAGAAGCGGTGTATCAACCTGAACGCGTTTGAGATAATATCTCTGTCGACGGGGTTTGATCTCTCGGGGCTGTTCGAGGAGGGAGAGGAGAAGGAGGAGATGAGATTTACAACGAACAAAGAGGCGTCTGAGATAACAGAGAAGCTGGTGGAGATAGGGAAGGAGCTCAAGATGAAAGTGAGGACCAAGGAACAAGGATGGAAGGTGAAGATGGCGGCTGAGGCTGC
>NC_025704.1:122389-124488 GCF_000633955.1 Camelina sativa | reverse complement strand
ATTAAGGTCATCGACAAAGAAAGAATCCTCAAAGTTGGTATGACCGAGCAGATTAAGCGTGAGATCTCTGTCATGCGTCTCCTTAGGCATCCTAACATCGTCGAGCTCCATGAAGTCATGGCCACTAAATCTAAAATCTACTTCGTCATGGACCACGTCAAAGGAGGTGAGCTCTTCAACAAAGTCTCTGCTGGCAAGCTGAGCGAAGACGTTGCCAGAAACTACTTTCAACAACTTGTACGCGCTGTTGACTACTGTCACAGCCGTGGGGTATGCCACAGGGACTTGAAGCCCGAGAATCTCTTGTTGGACGAGGATGGTAGTCTTAAGGTGTCTGATTTTGGTCTGAGCGCTCTTTCCGACTCTAGAAGGCAAGATGGGTTGCTTCACACCACGTGCGGCACCCCTGCATATGTTGCACCTGAGGTGATAAGCAGGAGAGGCTATGATGGTTTCAAAGCCGATGTCTGGTCCTGTGGAGTCATACTGTACGTCTTGCTCGCCGGTTATCTACCCTTCCGTGATTCCAATCTTATGGAGCTGTACAAGAAGATTGGCAAAGCCGAGGTCAAGTTCCCAAACTGGTTTGCTCCCGGGGCAAAGAGATTGCTCAAGAGGATCTTGGATCCTAACCCCAACACCAGAGTATCAACTGAAAAGATAATGAAGAGCTCTTGGTTCCGGAAAGGCCTGCAGCAAGAGCAGAAGAAAGGATCTGTTGATGAAGAGGACGTTGACGTTGACATTGACGTTGACGCAGAGGCAAACGCTAACGCTAACGCAAGTGCAGAGAAGGAAAAGAAGCGGTGTATCAACCTGAACGCGTTTGAGATAATATCTCTGTCGACGGGGTTTGATCTCTCGGGGCTGTTCGAGGAGGGAGAGGAGAAGGAGGAGATGAGATTTACAACGAACAAAGAGGCGTCTGAGATAACAGAGAAGCTGGTGGAGATAGGGAAGGAGCTCAAGATGAAAGTGAGGACCAAGGAACAAGGATGGAAGGTGAAGATGGCGGCTGAGGCTGCAGTGGTTGAAGCGGAGGTGTTTGAGATAGCGCCGAGCTTTCACATGGTGGTGCTGAAGAAGAGCGATGGAGATACGGCGGAGTATAAGAGAGTCATGAAGGAGAGCATAAGGCCGGCTTTGATCGACATTGCATTGGCTTGGCACTGAAGAAGCATATAGACAGTACTATTCTTTTTCTGTGTGTTCTTTTTAATATTGTTGTTTTACCAAAAAGTGTTTGTCTAGTTTATGTATTTTTCTCTCGAGTCTCGTCTTTAAGACGTGGTGTTTCTTGTGTTCGAGGAGGCGTGTCAGTGTAACTGTGTAATAATAATGATGAACTCATGATATATATGTATGAGGAAGGACCAGTTATTAAGTAGTTTGATCTCATGTGTATGTCGGACTTAGGGAAAATAAATAAAAATCTATACAATAAAAAAAAATATTGGACCTTTACGCGTTAAGTAAGCAGACTTTCGTTTTTTAGTACTTTTTGAAAACAAAATCAAACATGGGTTGGATGATTCTGATTGGCCCGATTCGTAAAACAACGTCCCGGAAGGAACAAGCTCAATGAATTTACGGCCTCCAATGGACCATGCTCGGCCCATAATCGGATCAATGGATATACATCATACATATTTATCAGTTGGTCAAATCAAAAATCATAGATGAGTGCACCAAAGTCAATTTTCTAGGGGTTTTGCTTAATCCGGTTCCTACTATTCAGTGGGCCAGCAAATTGGATTGAAAGAGCGAGATCCAAAGGAAACCACCCACTTTTTAAAGACTCTTGCCTTTGTGTGTTTCCTACTTTTCTTCTAGACAGCAGTTATGTTTTCTTTTTCTCATGTCGACTTGTTCATTACAATATAACACCCACAATTAAGTAGTTAATTTAACCCATTTTTAAAAGTGGTTTAAAAGTGTAAGATGTGATTTGAGTTGAGTAAACTGGATAAATATTAGATCGTGGAGCCTACAAAAATTATACTAGCATTGAAAAGGAGGAAAGGGGATATGTTAATTTCAGCCAATCATAACTGCTAAAGTTGAATTATTGAATAATGGATTAAAAGTGGATACCCCCG
>NC_025704.1:119218-121533 GCF_000633955.1 Camelina sativa | reverse complement strand
AAAGTTGAATTATTGAATAATGGATTCAAAGTGGATACCCCCGAAAAAGAAATTATTGATGAGTGAATTATTGGTGTATACTATATGAACACCACATGTATGCGATAGGATTAATATCAAAGTCCACCAGCTATAAATTAATAATAGTATTCTATTCACAAATGATGTGATGAGGACAGCCTCTCTACTTATCAAAAAAAAGGTGAATGTAGTTCATGGCTCAAATATGCACAGTTGGCTTTCACCTATTGACGTCCTTGTACTTGCAATCGCGCAGCAGTTACCAGTTTTCAAAACAACTTTAATGTGTATGTATGATTAAAAAATGAGTGGTGGATATAAAATAGCAAATCCAAAAGCAATAAGTAAGAGTGTCTTATACACATAGCATTACTTGACATCCGCGGTACGTTAGATCAGTAGTGAAGGTTTTGTTGTTTGATCATCCATGGATGGGCAATGTACTCCAAAGAGATCATTTTTTTATCTGTTTTTTCCATTGATGTAAAATATAATAGTGATTACACATAAGAAGAAAACATACTTATTACCAAATTATCCTTAAAAATAAGGATTTCATGGCTAAAATTAAGTCAGAGATATAATATACTCCGGGCAAAAAAAGAAAACAATTACAGATAACCCGGGATATTATTACTTTTTTTTTTAATTGGGTAATAATTTTTTTTCTTCTGAATGATAGATACTGGCTGCTACTAAACTAAACCGGCGTCGTATTTACTTGAGATGCCGACGGTTCTTGTGGTTGGTGAATGGCGAGGAAGAAAGGCTTGATTGAATCTGACCACAAATCGCGTCCAGATGCAGCACTAGTGGTGGCTCTTTGCCTCTTCCTAACCTCGATCATGACAAGCTCGTCCGTTAGCTGTTTAATCTCAACCACCATTGCGAAATTACCATTTTGCCCTTCTATTTTCATCCCCCACGCCTCCTTTTTCGCAACCTCCAGGTTCTCCGCCCCCGCAATCTCTTCCAGCTTCGCCACCACCCTCTCCGCCGTCCACGCCGACACGAACCTCTCCACTCGGTCGTACTTTCTGGCGTCGCCGAACAGACCGGAGAGATTAAACCCCGGAGATCCCGCGATGATGTCGAAGGCGTTCATCCGCCTATCGTCGATATCGTCCGCCGGGAGTTTCATATCGGAGTCCTCGAGGTGGAATTTGGACATCCGGTCGTCGTACCCCTGTTTAAACCACGGATCGTGGATGATCTCCTCGATTGTGATCCTGGTCTGCGGGTTCGTGTCCAGCAGCCGAGTGAGGAGGCGGCGGAGATCCGGGGAGGTCCACTTGGGGATGCGGAACTCTCCCTTGTAGATCTTCCGGTACATGACCATGAGATTGTGGTCGTTGAAAGGGAGATACCCCGCGTTGAGCACGAACAGTATGATCCCGCACGACCACACGTCGATTTTAGCGCCGTCGTAGCCTTTCTTCGCGAGAACCTCGGGGGCAACGTACGCCGGGGTACCGCAGAGGGTGTGGAGGAGGCCGTCGGGGCGGATCTGATCGGAGAGAGCGCTGAGGCCGAAATCGGAGATCTTGAGATCGAGCTTATCGTCGAGGAGGAGATTCTCGGGTTTGAGATCGCGGTGAAAGACGCCGCGGGAATGGCAGTAACCGACGGCGGAGATGAGCTGCTGGAAATATCGACGGCTGAGATCCTCGCAGAACCGTCCCTTGGAGACCTTGGCGAAAAGCTCGCCGCCTTTGGCGAATTCCATGACGAAGAAGATTTTGGATTTGGTGGCGAGGACCTCGAAGAGGCGCACGATACAAGGGTGACGAAGACGGTGCATGATAGCGATCTCCCTTTTGATGTTAGGGTTGAGTCCTCCTTTCTGCAGCCGCTGCTTGCTCACCACTTTGATCGCAACGCTCTGACCCGTCTCCGTGTTCCTCCCGTGGTACACTTTCGCGAACGCCCCGCATCCCACCAGTTTCCCTACCTCGTACTTTCCCAACAGCAATCCTCCACGCCGATTCTCCGCCGGGAATTCCACCTGCGTCACCGTCTCAGTGTCTTCCATTTTGTCTTTTTTTTTTTTTTTTCTTTTAATTCCTCCGGTACCCACAAACTGAATTCTGTAGTATAACCATTGCGAAGGAATTTTTTAATCAACAACACACGGAGAAGAAGAAATAAGTAAATACAACTTTAGAGAGAGTGTGTTTGATATTATTAATAGAGAAGCTAAAAAGATTTGAACAAAAAGTAACAAATATATATATATATATATATTAGGGAGAGAGGGGATCAGTTAGTTTAGGTATTTGAAAAGGCCTGTGGGG
>NC_025704.1:106165-119003 GCF_000633955.1 Camelina sativa | reverse complement strand
CAGAGAGATAGAGAGACAAATTTGGGATTTGGATAAGAGAGATAAGTCAAGCTCTGTATCGAGTTGTTACATAACATATATATATATTGCTCTCATCTTGAGCTAGGAGATGAGGGTATTTCTGTAACTTCTTCTGATTCTTCTTCTTTTTTTTTTTTTTGGGTACAAGACGAAAACGTGAGAGATTTTCTGTTAATATAAAAAATATTATTAGGACAATAAAAAAAGGAAAGAAGAAGAGGACAGTAAGTTGAATTACAACCATACAGGTGTCCTCGTCGGTGTTGTCTTTGTGTGATTTGGTGCCTATCTCCCACTGTTTAGGCCTTTTTGAATATATATATATAAAGTACTAATATTCTTCACATATATATATATATATGCGTCATAGTAGACTAGTAGTATATTCGTATCTCCCAGCTATTGTTATAAAATTACAATGACCAATTCATTCTTATACAGATAGAGATGATCAAAGAGGATGGTTAAAACGAGATTCATTCTGATTCTGTTTTGATACACCCCCGCTTACGAGTGTTCGACGACTCCACTTTCTTCCAACAAATACCAATTGTATACGCTGCTGAGTTGGGTTAATGAACTAAATCACTCATGAAATATTATTATTTCATTTTTTTAATTAAAATTCTTTAGTTTATTTTATTTTATGCTTATTTGTATAAATCTTTACAGTTGTTTCTTTCAATATTTGGGGAAATAAATTTTTCTTCTTTTGGAATAACGAATTTCTACTTTTGGAAAACATATGCAAATACTAATTAGAAAATACAGTTGTTTATTTCTATACTTGTTTGGAAATGTCTTGATTCTTATGGGGAAATTAATCTATATTTTTGTATATGTATGTTAGTATATATATATATATATATACTAAAATTGATGCTTTTGAAGAAGAAGAAAACTTTTATGTTTAAACTTCAACTGATTACGTACTTTCAATATATGTTTCACATTATAATCAGTGCCTATGAAAAAATTGTGCTTCATATATATATATATATATATCGTATTGAAAAATAGAATCAAAATGGTTACTATAATTTTTACTTTAGTTACTTGGAAAGTCAGCATAATTTAAAGAAATTAGATATTTGAATTGGTTCCCCCTATACGTATATGATCACTGTATACTGTAATACAAACCACTTATGTCTCAATTGATCAACTTCAATATTTGACATCTATAAATTATATCATCTCAATTGCATTTTCCAAAACAAGGTCGATGATCTTTACAGCCGCCGTAAATATAAGGATTAAGGAGATACAATTTGTTGTGTCAATTTATTAGAAAAGCTACCACGTGACCTACACCTACCCACCGGGCGCGTACACAGTGTAGAACACAATATACATCAAATCTCATATCCAGACACAAAAAAAAAGGTTAAAAGATTAGATAATCGTACGTACGTTATTATCTTCGCTGTCACGCTGTACGTTTTGACCTGATGCTACGTACTTCACCGAAGCTTCTTTTCGGAAGAATTAAGAAGAGAAAAGCTCGTTAAAATAATAATACATACTCCAGTGATGAAATCGAAGGTTGGCTCATCAGTTGTATATAAAAATGGATCAAATATATAACTGTCCCCTTTTTCTTCGTTGGTTCGAAAGGTTGTTCCAATGAAATATCTACCCATGATTAATTAAATGAATACATTATTTCGCCGCTATGTGACCCAAAACTTTGTATCCCATTTTTACGACGACGTAAGTTAACGATATATTTTCTATATATGATTTACATGAATAATAATATAATATGCGTATGATGAGCTCAACATAGACAACCTCTTGTTGAAACTTGAAATTGATTATAAATGGTGAAAACAAAGAAAGACCTGTAGTGTAGCATATACATGGTGTGCTGTCTATAGGGAGACTGAGATCAGAACTACGGAATCATGAATTACAAATGGAATATATATGACGTCCAATATAGTATTATAATGACTTTGTAATCTGTTATATGTAAAATGGTTATTAAAACCACGTAACTCAAGAATAAATAAGGCTGCCGGAAGAAAAATAAATGTCTTTCGTGTAAGAGAAAGAAACGTACGATGACATATTAGGTATCTCCCGTAAGCATTATATTGTCTTACGTTTAAAAAATGTTCTGACGACTTTATAAAATTAGATTAATTCAACATCTAATTATAGTATTTGTCCGTCCACGATATGTATTCATATTGTAAAACCCAGAAGAATCCTTAATAATTGTTCAAGTTTATTTCTGGTAATTAAGAGAGATTTACATAAACCATTTATACTACACTACTTACCATCCTTTTGTTTCACGAAGATCAATTATACAAACACTTAACCTACGAAACACATCTCGATTGTTTTGACATCTTTCTTAATAGAGACACACATCACACATGCATGATTTTAAATAGTACTGTAGTATATTATTAGGAGCGAGTATTAAAAAGAAAAAAAAAGTATGAATAGTTCGCCTTTGTCTTACCGAATATTAGCTTCTTTTTTTAGAGTAAAATAAAATATTCTTACGACTAATGTTTAACGTTATAGTATAATATCTTACGGCAGAATTTATTATTGATCTGAAGTGGTTATAATATATCGCATTTGAAGAAAACTCGTGAAATAGAATATTACAGACTAAGAACTATGCTGATACGTCACGTAATAGACAAATTTGTTCTAATAACGCGAGAAATTTGTTTCAAAGTAATATGCAGCTTTATGTTATGTTGTTCAAAAAATGTGTTGACAAAAAAAAAATGTTGTTCAAAAAAAAAAAAGAAAAAAAAAAGAAGAAAAATGCAGCTAATTAATATTCTGACAAGGACAAAACTTAAAGAAGTAACTAGGTAACAACCCGCACAGTGTGGTATAAAATAATTATTTAATGTTTTTACTGTAATTTTTATTTACAAGATCTATTATATTTATGGATAATTGAAATATTTAAAATTCGATTGTATAGTATATATCTATAAAAAAAATTGTATAATAATTAAAATAATCCGTGAGAGTTATTATAATATCAATCTTATATTATTATATCATATGAACAAAAAGTTCTTAAAATTCATTTTAAAGATTTTATGAAAATATAATTAAAGGATATAATTAAGGTAGAAAGATAATATAAAAATTTATTTTTGGATGTTAATTGTATTTTTGGAAAAATAGAGTGGTAAATAAATATAAATATTTTTAAAAGCTGATGACAAATAAAGGAAAGAGTGTTTTGAGCTCTGTAATGCTGATACCTCAGCTTTTTTTGCCAAAATGCTTTTCTATTAATATATAAGAGATATCACAAATTCGGGTGATCACATCAATGGTTCTTACTTTATTGCTAGGCTAAGTTAATATCCAACAATTTGCAAATATCAACCACATACTTTTTTTTAATTCTTTTTTCTTTTTTTTTGTCAAACATCAACCACATACTTCTATAAACTAATTTGGATGATAATATGGTAAAGATGCGAATAGAAATCAGTAGACGACAGAAGCTTTAGAATTGACATATCTACAAACGGATTAAACCATCTTTGTTTACAAAAATATGTTAAAAATAATATAAATCAACGTCACAGTTTATATAATATGAAAAAAAAAGACAAACAAATACAACCAAAATATTACTATTGGGGTGTTTAAAGAGAATGAATGATATAACCGAATAAGTAAAATTACACAATGCTTTGAGCTACCAATTATAGTGGGTTTTTAAATCGTCTTGATATTATGATATGATCATCTTTGTTTGACTATCATTCTTTTATATAGAAAACTCTTAGAAGGTTATGTGGTTGCGATTCATTTTTTTTTTCCAGGACAATCCCTCTCTAAACATCCCCAACACCAGAAAATTGCATCTTTGTGAGGAGAACCATCTTCTGAGTCGCATTATTACTGGAAATTGATAAATTAGTACATAAATTACGCCAAAAAAAAATTTATATAAATCGATCGGTTTGTGTTTCCATGTGATCTGTTTTTTTCTTTTGTAATACTAGGAGATAAGATGAGGGAGTCGACTACATCGAAGGTCTAAAAGGAGGAGCCCGCACAATTAAAGTATACATCCCATTGGGCACGGCAACATGTTTTGGTTGGTTTCTCCATACAGAGTAATTATTCCCCACGACCATTCATTCCTTGCTTAGCTTAGCTAGTATATTTCTATTCATTTATTGTGTCATTTAAATGTGTGCCATATAAATTGATATTGCGTCCAGATTCAAGTGCAAGAAATAAATAGTATTAGTATAAAAAAAAACTAAATAAAATAGCTGAATAAATGGCTTGCTTATGATCTCACATGTTTGGTCTGACGATATCCTGATGTTGATAACTCTTCAATATTCAGATTCTCATAAATTAATTTCATACATATATTTTACATTTTCATACATACATACATATATACATACACACGTTGAAATAATTGTTATGGACTTTAAAAATTATTGTTGAGTATGTGGAGAGTCAGCATAATTCGGAATAATTTTGTCTTCTTGCTTGCAAATAATTAAGCGGTGATTTTAATTCAAAATAATAATAATTAAACGGTGATGTCCATATTTAACTAATGAAATGTCTGTATAGTTTAAGAGCCATCATATATAATAGATGACAAGGGTAAAGAAGGCTCTCACGCACTGATTGATCGTGAGATTGCTTATTATTGACCAATAAATAAGTGTAATTAGAAATATCAATACGGAATGAAGTCCCCACCCCACATATAGGGTGATGTGAGTATGAATTGCAATATATAATGGTGAACAAAATAGTCGAAGTTAAAGCTCTGCAACAACCCATAAATGAAACTAATAAAACAAACAACACAGAATAATACTACTATATATAGTTTATGAAAATCCCAGCAGGAGAAATCTCTTGGTTATGAAGTTTAAACACTCCACAGCCAATAAAATTTGCAAGTAGTTCAAACGGTTCAAAGGTGTTGGTTTTGGGATTAGGCCTACAAAATTCATTATTGTTGATCCAGCACTACAAAATTCAGTAATCTATGTTACCACAAGACCATATATCACGAAAAGCCCAATAAACGCTTGTTTAGCAGTTCATCTAGTTATTACATTAAATGGCCCAAATGATTTGTTCTTGTATATTAGGCCTTCGGACGGATATATTAATCTCATAATAAAGCCCAGTTTTAAAACCCTTTTATATTATTGGCCCAAATGATTTACTTTTTATCTTTGTTTTCCTTTTCTTTTTGTAATCAGAAAACATCCCCATATGTTGAAACTTGAAAGTAACAATATCAGTTTAACAATAACTTCTAATGGAAGTTAAAAATTTATGCTAAAAATGCAAACATCTCATAGATTGCTTTTTAAGGGAAAACTACATACAATAAAAAAAAAAAAAAAAGACAAAAGGTAGCTAAGTTGTGTAATGGAAAGATTGTTTTATCTATACTATTAAAGAAGAACACAAAAACAATCAATGATTCAACAGAAAGGGAGAAAGCCAGCAGAGCCGAATCAATCATAATAATAACAATAATTTATTATAAAAACAAGAATGATTAGTTAGGGTAACCATTTATTTTAATACTACTACTATAATGGAAGACGAGATCAATTCTATCTATAACAACCCAACAACAACTGGTGCATTCTTATGTCATATATATATAAAAGAAATTAAGACCTTATCTTCATTCTTACATTTCGTATATTTTAAATTCATTGTTGCTCGACAACTCACACGAGGGGTGTGCTGTTTTTTAAAAAGATTATACTGTAATTAGAGAAGAAGAAAAAGAAAATGCAAAGTAGTCTAAACTAATTAATCAGCTCATATGTTTGTGGAAATAAACATTTGGTTTAATTTCGGGAGAAAAACATTACCATAAAAATATAAAATGGGGAGGGACAATAATAATAAGTAAATTAACCAATAAGGGAAGAAGAGAAAAAGTCAAAACAGAAAGAGAGAATGTTTGACCCTCTGTTTTTGTCTAAAGCACGCGCACACACACACACACACACAGGGGGAGAAAGGGTAGGGGAAGAGGCGGCTTTGTCCTTTGTGCGACTGACTTACTGACTTCTTCTGACGGCTCCGTCCACCGTCGTCGTCGTCTCTCTCTCTCTTCTCTTTTTCAGTTTTACGACTTTTTCTTAATCTTTTGATTAAATTAATAGCAGGTAATTAGCTTGTGAGCTAAGAAATTCGAAACCAACCAAACCAACTACCGCTTCAACTCTTTTCTTTTTTTCTTCTTCTTCACTTTTTCTTTTGCTTTGGTGTTCTTCCTAAAACATCAAAAAGTTCCCGGCTACCACCTAAGGAAGTGTTGATATATGGCTGTTGTTGATGCTTTCCCGGCGAGAAAGCGTCGGCCTTTGTTAGTCGTCGATTCTCCAAAGCTTTCATCATCAGATGCAAAATTAACACGTTCTCTGTTCCTAGCGTCCCACGAGATCTCTTCTATGCTTCCTCTCCCCTTCTTCCTCCGTCGCAACTCTCTCTCTCTCATTCGCAAAGTTCAGATTCTATCTTCCGTTTTCGATGAGCTTCTCCGATCCCAATCATCATCAAACTACTCCCAATCCGCTCTCCTCTGCTTCGAGGAAATGCTACTCGTTATGCACCGTATCAAGTCTCTCATCGACGATTGCTCTCGAGCTAGCAGACTCTGGTTACTCTTGCAGATCGACGTCGTTTCCTTCAGCTTCCACGAGCTCGTCGCCGATTTATCCACCGTTCTCGATATTTTACCGGTCCATGACTTGTTGTTCAGCGACGACGCCCAAGATCTCATCTCTCTCCTCAGAAAACAATGCTCCCATTCGATGATGATTCAGTTCGTCGATCCCCGAGACGACGCCCTCCGCCGTAAAGTCACCGATACGATCGACGCCATCAAGCACCACCAGATCTCCCCTCATCACTCTACCCTCACCGCTATTTTCAACGACCTTGGCTTCACCGATTCTGCTTCTTTGACCGACGAAATCCAGAGACTAGAGGACGAGATACACGATCACATCGACGACAGATCCAAATCCTCTGCCGCCTCTCTCATCGGCCTCGTCCGTTACTCTAAGTGCGTCCTCTTCGGTCCCTCTTCCACGCAGCCGTCGCCTCCTGACTTCCGCCGCCACAAGTCCTTGTCGGACGCTAACATCCCCGCCGATTTCCGGTGCCCGATCACGCTCGAGCTGATGCGTCATCCGGTTGTCATCTCCACCGGTCAGACTTACGATCGAGAGTCGATTGATCTCTGGATCCAGTCGGGGCACAGCACCTGCCCTAAAACAGGACAAGTCCTCAAGCACACCTCCCTCATTCCTAACCGCGCCTTGAAGAACCTCATCGTTTTGTGGTGCCGCGATCAGAAGATACCGTTCGAGCTCTCCGGGGACGCCGGTGCGCCGTGCAATGAGGCGGCGGCCGAGTTTACGAAGATGATGGTGGAGTTTCTGATCGAGAAGCTCTCCGCAGCGGATAAGAACGGTGTCGTTTTCGAGCTGCGGGCGCTGGCCAAGTCGGACACGGTGGCCCGAGCCTGCATAGCCGAGGCTGGAGCAATACCGAAGCTGGTAAGGTATCTTGGAACGGAGTGCCCGAGCCTACAGATAAACGCCGTGACGACGATCCTCAACCTCTCCATCCTGGAACAGAACAAGACGAGGATCATGGAGACGGACGGAGCATTAAACGGCGTCATCGAGGTCCTGCGTTCGGGAGCCACGTGGGAGGCTAAGGCCAATGCCGCCGCAACTCTGTTCAGTCTGGCAGGCGTCTCGGCTTACCGAAGAAGACTAGGGAGAAAGGCACGTGTCGTAAGCGGATTGGTCGACTTGGCTAAACGGGGACCAACCAGTTCCAAGAGAGACGCGCTCGTGGCGATCCTGAACCTGGTGGCCGAGAGAGAGAACGTTGGGAGGTTCGTAGAAGCTGGGGTCGTGGAAGCCGCAGGAGACGCATTCCGAGAGCTACCGGAAGAGGCCGTGTCTGTGGTGGAGGCGGTGGTCAGGAGAGGAGGACTCATGGCGGTGTCAGCAGCTTTCAGTCTGATAAGGCTGTTGGGGGAGGTAATGAGGGAAGGAGCGGAAACCACAAGGGAGAGCGCGGCGGCCACGCTGGTTACAATGTGCCGGAAAGGAGGGTCGGAGCTAGTGGCGGAGATGGCGGCGATTCCAGGGATAGAGAGGGTTATATGGGAGATGATAGGAGCTGGAACGGCAAGGGGAGGGAGGAAAGCGGCTTCGCTGATGAGGTACCTAAGACGGTGGGCTGCCGGAGATACACATCATGAAACGACGACNCGGCGGCCGAGTTTACGAAGATGATGGTGGAGTTTCTGATCGGGAAGCTCTCCGCAGCCGATAAGAACGGTGTCGTTTTCGAGCTGCGGGCGCTGGCCAAGTCGGACACGGTGGCCCGAGCCTGCATAGCCGAGGCTGGAGCAATACCGAAGCTGGTAAGGTATCTTGGAACGGAGTGCCCGAGCCTACAGATAAACGCCGTGACGACGATCCTCAACCTCTCCATCCTGGAACAGAACAAGACGAGGATCATGGAGACGGACGGAGCATTAAACGGCGTCATCGAGGTCCTGCGTTCGGGAGCCACGTGGGAGGCTAAGGCCAATGCCGCCGCAACTCTGTTCAGTCTGGCAGGCGTCTCGGCTTACCGAAGAAGACTAGGGAGAAAGGCACGTGTCGTAAGCGGATTGGTCGACTTGGCTAAACGGGGACCAACCAGTTCCAAGAGAGACGCGCTCGTGGCGATCCTGAACCTGGTGGCCGAGAGAGAGAACGTTGGGAGGTTCGTAGAAGCTGGGGTCGTGGAAGCCGCAGGAGACGCATTCCGAGAGCTACCGGAAGAGGCCGTGTCTGTGGTGGAGGCGGTGGTCAGGAGAGGAGGACTCATGGCGGTGTCAGCAGCTTTCAGTCTGATAAGGCTGTTGGGGGAGGTAATGAGGGAAGGAGCGGAAACCACAAGGGAGAGCGCGGCGGCCACGCTGGTTACAATGTGCCGGAAAGGAGGGTCGGAGCTAGTGGCGGAGATGGCGGCGATTCCAGGGATAGAGAGGGTTATATGGGAGATGATAGGAGCTGGAACGGCAAGGGGAGGGAGGAAAGCGGCTTCGCTGATGAGGTACCTAAGACGGTGGGCTGCCGGAGATACACATCATGAAACGACGACCCCTGAGACGCACAGCATTGTAGTCCCAACCCCAAGTAGGATTTTTACTCCCGTTTTATGATTCTTCTTCTTCTTCTGTGTATAAGTTTTTATCAAACCCTTTTTTTTTTTTTTTTCTGATGACTTGAAAAGAAAGTAAAGTCAAAAGTGATTCTTTTACGAAGTATTATTATTAAACTGCAATTGTAAATGTAATTCGACAGAAACAATTGAAAAAAAATAAACGAAAGATTTTTCCCATCTAGCAAATGTACACAAAGGGATTGTGTTATCTTTATAATTTACTTGACAAAACTAACTTTTCAGGGATAGTGTTCTTCTCTCTCCCATAGTTTCAATCATAGAATCATATATAATCTTCAAAGCTATCAGATTCACATGTGTAAAGCGTTGCGTCTTGCGTGTGTGTATAAAAAAAAAAAGACAAAAGAATTGGCACAAAATTTCAACAGAAAAGACAGAGCAAAATCCACACACAAGCGAGTGATGGTGATTGGAAATGAAACTCTTGGCAAATAGCGACAATCTTTTCTTTTCTTTCTTTCTTTCTTTCTTTTTCTTTTTCTTTTTTTTGGTAGAACAAAGGGAGTAAACTCCCCTAAATTATTAAGAAAAAATAAACTTAAATACAAACAATCCGTTGTGTAACATAGTGAAAGCAAAACCGCAACACAAGGCGGAGTTACCTCAAACAAATGAAAACTAAGCTGTAAAGAATAAGTATAGGAAGCTAAACCATCAACAAGACGGTTAGCTTCTCTATGCACATGCGTAACCCAGATTACCCAATCCCTTGATATAAAACCATGGCACAGTCGTACTAAGAAAGATAGCAGATGAATCGCACTAATCCCTGTCTGTAAGAACCCGACCACTTTCTCACTGTCCACCTAGTCCATCTCTTTCTTTCTTTTCTAGAGAAGCAATGTTTCTCTTTTTTAAAAAAAAAATAACATTTAGGATATTTCAAAGCATTTAATTACCTTCTTATTCTTTTCTAGTTTAATAACGATTATTTTTGCTACTAAATGAGCTTATGCTTTCTTTTTCTCTTTTTTATGTTGGTCTGACAATTTGATAGAATTTATTTTTTGTTGGGTAAAAGAGGAAAAGGACAAGTTCCTTAATGTGTGGGCCGAATAACTTAAGGGCCCGTTAGTCATTACATAATCTTGTTTGTTTCTCTGCAAGAGAGCCCAAATGATAATAAGGTCATCGTACATACATATACACATTCGTAGGGGAAAAGGGCTATTTTCTACCTGTACAATTTTGGAAGTGTCAATTTCTACCTGTATAAACATAGAGTGCTAATTTATACTTATACTCATATAAAATTCAAATTTTATACCCAATTAGTATAAATTGTGCCGATTTCAAAGTCAATATTAACAAATATTAGTCAATGCTGACTCAGATGACACGTAATTTAGNGTTTTTAGTCGGAAACATCTACTTTCGTTTAATCTCTACATCTAATTTTGGCCGGAGATGCGAGATCGAATCTCGGGTTTCGGAAAAGGAAAGAGCTTCGACATCAACTGCTGTCAGAGAAGGGGCGGTGGTGGGGAGGAGAGTGTTACCGCCTTGGATGGATCTGTCGTACGAACAGGGTGGTGGTGAGAAATGGAAAGAAGAAGAAAGAGAAAGTAAACGAGTTAAGTATATGTGTTGGTGTAAAAACATCAGTAAAGTATTCTAGTCCAGTGGTTAAGTGACCTGTTGTTATCCCCATAGGTGACGGGTTCAAAGTCCTGTTTCGTTAATTAAAACAAAAAATACCAAACGACATCGTTTCAAAGCCCTGTTTCGTGAATTAAAACAAAAAATACAAAAACGTCATCGTTTCGTATGCTGTTAAGTGTTAACGTTGCCTTTACTTTTCCGTTAGTTGACTAATGTGTTTTTTTTGGGCAAGGTATTAACAGTTTAATAACCTCGAAAAGGGGAAAAGGGCCATTTTCTACCTGTACAATTTTGGAAGTGTCAATTTCTACCTGTATAAACACACAGTGCTAATTTATACCTATACTCATATAAAATTCAAATTTTATACCCAATTAGTATAAATTGTGCCGATTTCAGAGTCAAAATTAACAAATATTAGTCAATGCTGACTCAGATGACACGTAATTTAGTGAGGTGGCTAAAACGAGGTCGTTTAATGCTAAGTTCAAAATTTTCTCAAAAAATATGTGACACTCGAGGATCGAACCCAGGTCTCCGTTGTCAATAACAAACCTGCCACAACCAACTGATCCAGTTACAATATTCGTGAATATGTAAATCTATTACAGTTATAAATATGTCTCCACGCACAAAGCATTTTCTGCAGCAATTAACAATTTTCCAAAAAAAACCCAGGTAATTTACGCAGCAATTTAAGAGACGCAATTTATCAAAATCGAATTGAACAATGGAGCTTTACCTCTTAAATTCTTAATGGAAGATGTAAAGTATAAAGATCAGAAAGTTTATGAAATCGTTAAACATGTATGATGATGGGCGGAGTTTTGTTGGTCACCAAGCAATGACGGAGTCAGAGATCTGAGACTTGGAGATGATTAGAGCGGAGAAGAAGGAGAAGACGAAGAGGTTGAGAGGGGGAGGAGACGTAAAGACATATTATAAACATAAAAAGTTCTATATTATTTCAAATATCGTCACTAGATCAGTTGGTTAAGGCATCTTTGTTTGTGAAGGTAAATCTGGGTTCGAGTCTTGAGTATTACACCTCAGTAAATTACGTGTCATCTGAGTCAGCATTGACTAATATTTATTAATTTTGACTCTGAAATCGGCACAATTTATACTAATTGGGTATGAAATTTAAATTTTATATTAGTATAGGTATAAATTAGCACCATGTGTTTATACAGGTAGAAATTGACACTTTCAAAATTGTATAGGAATAAAATGGCCCTTTTCCCCACATTCGTAGCGTGCGAATCGAAATCCCCACGTGGACGAATGAGGAGATTCTGGGCTCTCTGATATTTTACTTGCGTTCATTATCTTTGTGTCAAACAGTCCTACTTAGGGAAACTGTAACACAATCAAAGAAGAACAAAATTAACCACCATTTTCGTCGATACTAGTTTTATGATCTCGTGCTGCACATTTCACGAGGATTACAATGACCACTAATTAAGTGGAGTCAGACGAACATATATACAAAGGGCTATTAACACTCTCTTTTTTTGTCATCACATTATATATTGAAAACGAAAGTAGGAATACATGATATGATACAAAAGCCGGCAGAACTTTAATATTCGGAAACTAAACTTTATCCCCCGGAGATATACACTAATAGAGGGATTTGTTTTATTGGTGGCACTATAGTACACACTACTATTCACTACAAAAATAATATAAAGTGTCAGTGTCAAATGTCAATGTAACTAGTGGAATTGAAAGGAGAACATAATCTAACACAAAATCAATAAAAATAGAGATAGCATCTCACATCACGTAATCTCTTCTCTGCCCCTTTATATTCTCCACTCTTCTTCACTCTCTCAGTTTTTCATCTCATCTCAAAGCCTCAACATCAAAAGAAGAAGAAGAAGAAAAAAACAAGGCAGCTGATGGGTAACTATCGGTTCAAGCTATCGGAGTTAATCCCTAACGC
>NC_025704.1:103850-105574 GCF_000633955.1 Camelina sativa | reverse complement strand
CTGCCCCCTTTATATTCTCCACTCTTCTTCACTCTCTCAGTTTCTCATCTCATCTCAAAATCTCAACATCAAAAGAAGAAGAAGAAGAAGAAGAAAATAAAGAAGGCAGCTGATGGGTAACTATCGGTTCAAGCTATCGGAGTTAATCCCTAACGCATGGTTTTACAAACTGAGAGACATGGGAAAGTCAAAGAAACAGCAGAGGCAACGAAACAGCACCAATAAACACCACTTCTCTGTTCCTCCTACTCCTACGACCACCACAACGGCACGCAGTCCTAGGCCTCCTACTAGACGCTCTCCCAAAACACCACCCTCCCGACAGCCCGCCGGGAACCGTCTTCGTCACCGAGCCACCGTCGACTCTAAATCCTCCACGACTTCCGGTGACAGCACTGCCACCGGAACCGGTTCTTTCTCACCGGAGTTTCGCACAGATCAAGTTCTCCTCCCCGACGAGTCTCTAGACGACAGCTCCTGGTTATCCAGAGCCCCAACCTTTACGCCGCCTCCGGAGCTCGAACTTCGGCCGATCATTACCAAACGGGCAACCACCGCACGGAAGACGGCGGTGAGTTCTCCGGCGGGGGTGAGACTTAGACTACGGTCGCCGCGGGTCTCGACGAGGAAATCAGTATCGGTGAGCAGCAGCGCAAGAAGAAGCGGGTCGTCGGCGAGGCGGAGCAGGGCGGTGGTGAAGGCGTCGGTGGATCCGAGGAAAGACTTTAAGGAATCAATGGAGGAGATGATAGAAGAGAACAAGATAAGAGCGTCAAAGGATCTAGAAGAGCTTTTGGCTTGCTATCTCTGTCTCAATTCAAACGAGTATCACCCTGTTATCATCAATGTCTTTAAGCAAATCTGGCTTGATCTTAATCTTCCACCTTAAATTATTCCACAATTTATTATATTTTTTTCTTCCCCTTAATTAGTAATCTCTCTCTCTCTCTCTCTCTGCTGAATAAGATGCATGTAAATACTATATATATATATATATATAGTATGATTATTCTTGTACTGACTATTTTAGATGCATGGTCGTCTAGATTAGCATATGAGGACTTTGATTAATTTCCTTGTACTTGTATAATTTTAACGGCCATTCCTTGAATTATACGTACTCATCCGAATGGGCGGGGGCACACTTTTCTTCTACTAATCATCTTACTGTGACTGCACGGGCGAACAACTCTAGGTGTAATTTTTTTGTTTTTACCTTGAAAATCAAATTTATGCGGAAGGGAGACTATTTATGTGTCAATAGTAATACCAACTCTACCTTCTCTACATCTTTCTCATGAATCTAAACTTAAAAATTATAATAAATGGGATTTAAAATGATTAGAGACTCATTAGTATGCAAGTTTTTTGGGAATGTCATTAGTATGCAAGTTTGTTGAGAACTACTAGTACTATTACTATCTGCAATTACTCGGCATGTTATATGACGTTGAGACAAAATCGATAGACACATAATAATAGTAAACGTTTTATTTATATATTTAGTAGATCCATTTAGACCTACGATACCGACAATTCATTAAAACAGCATCTGCGGTATTTTCATACCTAACTTTGGATATGTGTGTACGTGTGCATTTCTCGATTTCACATCTTCATGATTTTATATTTTTTTTTGGTTCTGACCTTCACGTATTGTTTAATTTTGTTTATATATAAATAATAAACAGTAGTATATGCATGCATTGCATACCGCTACCGCA
>NC_025704.1:88010-103478 GCF_000633955.1 Camelina sativa | reverse complement strand
AAAAAAAAAAAAAAAAAAAAAATCTTCAATTGGCCTGTTTTTATTTATATATTTCGGTGATGGGTCACAAAATGACGAGAGTATATAGAAAAAGAAGTGGTAACATATAGACAAACAAAAAAACGAAACAGTAATTAATGGAGATATGATGAAATAGTTCGTACGGACAAACATTGGCTACTGTCTTGTAGTTGTATCATTATCATGCTATTAATAGTGTCATTTTGTTTCATGCAATCTTCCATGAGATTTGGTTTATTAGAGGTAAACATCAATCTTAAATTAAAAAAAAAAATAGCTTAAGATTTCTTGAAATATAAAAATAGGAAGCAAGAAGGAATCTCATGCGACATTAAACTGACAAAAGTATATATTTTAGGTTACGGGATACCCATGGAAAGAAGCAGCTTGACAAACTAAAACTTGCTCTTTGAATTTTTTTCACAAGTATGCATCACAAAACTGAATATTGTTTTTTCAAGATTGCTAAAATTTGTTGTTCTAACCTGTCAAAAACTAGCACTTCGTTTTATCTCATTATCCTAAATTTAAAATTCATTATCATAAAGATTTTTTTCGATTATAGGTATTCAAATTATAACTTACTAATTGTTATATATGGATACACTTAAAACTATGTTGTAAGATTTTTATTGAAATAAAATCAAATATATACAGCGAAAAAAGCTTAAAACATGATATTTTGTGAAACATTAAAATATTGATTTATTCCATACGTGTGCAGAGGTAAGTGTTGCACAAAAGTGACTATTACACTGACTGAAGTTCAAAACTGGGACCAAGAAAGGTGAATTAAAAGGTACCCGAAATCTATCTATCTTTTTTTCAAAATGATATATAATTATATATAACCCAAAAAAAAAAAAGTTCCAAAAGCTTTGTCGGGCACGCCGGCAATATACTACAAAGTTTTTTTTTTCTTTTCTCTTTTTTAAAAAGTTTAAATTATTGCAACAAAACTTCTAAATGAAATTTTCGATGTTATCGAAGAACAGACCATGGTAGTAGTACACAATACATTTTTAAACTTGGACTTACGTCACTTACCTAAGTTCGGTCAAAATCAACACTTACAAACTAAGTTCTTTGATAATTTGAAATATATGTATATATATTTCTTTGATTGACAAAAAAAAAGTATATATATTTCTTTTTGTTTCTGCAACATTCTTGGGGATATATTAAAGTTCGAAATAAATATTAGTATATACTGTAATATGTTTCTTTTACACTGGTGGCCTGTGATATCTCCGTGTAATGTACCCCACCACTACGAATTTCAAAATCAGCAATTCGGACGATGTTAAATAAGTGCTAATATTAATAATGATTTTACGATTTGACTTTGCTCATAAATTTCCAATATATCAACATACAACTAATTTACCTGTTTCCCAGTAAAAGTGTAATATTTCATAACACAGTAAAAGAAAAATTGTGAATACTAATTTACTTGGACATTTATGATCCTTTGTAAGAAAAACGAACGAAGAGTATTTTGCTAGAACTGCGAGCGACGTCTCATAGACGCGTTTTCTATTTGGATTGACATATAAAAGTTGTTTTTATTCTATTGTCTCTCCTTATTTATATCACTTAGCACCTCTTTTTAAGATAAAAGTTGTAACTAATCCACAAGGCACGACTTTCTTTTTTCGTGAAATATTTCTTTTAAAGTAGGGTCATTTCTTAATTACACTTACACAAGATAGACAAGTACCTCTCTACACGTCAACGAATGTATTATTTTTGAGAAATAAAAAAAGAAAACTAGTACTGTATTAGATTTGTTCGAAAAAAAAAAAAAAACGAGTATTAGGATTGAAATAGAAATAGAAATCAAGCCGAATACATAGTTGCAAAAATAAAAATGGCCTAATTACGCAATAACCATTGCCACAATTAAAAAGTCAACTTTGTGATATTCTGCATTAGTTTCAAAATTCCACAATCTTAACTAGTTAGAATTAGTCATGTATGTAATTGTTAATTGGTTATATGGATTAATCGGTGTATCTTTTTTGATANTTTTTTTTTTTTTTTTTTTTTTTGATCAAAGGTAGGTTTCCATTCATTCAAATTGAAACAATACAGAGGAAATGAATTGAGATTCCAAGGTTCAACAGGTTAAAGAGATTATAAAGGTAGACTTTCCCCAAAATCATAAACAAGAAGATAAAAAACATCAAGCAATAGTCCAACAGAGCTGTGAGGCAGCCACTAAGAAGCAAGCTGAGACAGGTGAGATCATGGTTGCAAGACTGATCAACATCGACGGATCCGAGTGCTGACAAAGTAGTCACGGTCATATGACTTAGTGACATTGAGAGGTGAATCAGGGCCAAAAAGCTCTCCGGGGAGAGGGGCAGAAGCAGAAGCATTGCCTTGGCAGGGATTCGGTGGGTTGTAACCCAAGTGGTGGTGATGGTTCTGGAGATGTTATGCTTCGATGTGGAACTCTGATAGCTACGGTGGTAACTCCCACTCCATGGAGATGGGGTCATAATGCCACTGAACTTCAGGTTTTTTGTAGGATACTTCAACAAGTTGATATATTGCGTTTTAGGGGTCTCGATAAGCATACATGGTGATGAGGAAGAAGGCCTGAAGATACATCGGTAATCACAGCGCCAAATGGTCTGGATCATAATGCCGAGTTCATTCAAGCTTCTAACTTTCAAAGCAGAATCAATGATTCGATCTAAAAACAGGTTTCCTATATCTATCTCTAACCAATCTAACAACAGTGGTGGGTTATTTTCCAAATGCAGTCTTCGAACAAATGGTTCCATAAGCCTACACACATATTGACTAGAGTATGAGAGATATGAGTTCCGCTCAAACCTGGATGAGAGCAGGGGAAGATCGAAAGCGACATCTTTTGTTAATGGGCTCAAGAACCTTAACGGGCCGAGGAGAAATGGGCCCAACGGCAGGAAACCTAGTTTCGCAGTCGAGGGCAGAGGAAAGTTTGCGCGGCGGCCGGGTTGAGCAGATGTCTGATTCAGGGGTTCGAACATCTCCGGTGAAGGGAGGAAAGATGATTGGGGGTTCGAATCGGGGCTTAAAGCTTTTGAAAGGGACCCTAGGAGCTTCAAATCTCCGGTACAGGAAGACGATACGAGGAAGAGGAAGCCATCGTGTGCCGTCGACGTTTCCACCAGGCAGGGCACATCTGATGGACGAGGATCTGTTCCTGCCATCGAGATTACCTGGTTTAGTTGCTCCTCTTGGTGGATCAGAAAATCATATCTGACATAAGAAGAGTCTTCAAAAGGCATCTCCGAGAAAGAGTTTGGAAGCGGTAAAGAGTTGGAAGACTCCGACCAGCAACTGTCCTCTTTGGATTGTAGATCGGCTAGATGCATGTCGGTGGGGAGGGTCAAGGGGAGTAAATATACAAAATTATGTATCTTAGTTGATGATTATGAAGTAAATATACATTAGGATAGCACTAGACCGGAAATGCCTAAACCTAACCTACTAATTTTAGGTTTCAACATTTTTACAAATAATCTGTGAGTCTGGTTAGTAACACAAAATTATGTAAGTTTTTTTTAGGGATAAACTATTTCATACAAAAGAATGTATAACTATACAAAGTAACGACACACAAACGCTTTACAAACAACAACCTTCACCTCATGTGGTTGATCTCACTATCTCTATGACTTTTATGCTCCATTATCTTTGTACTAGCTTATTTAGTCGCTTATTATTTTTATCCTTGTTGTTATTTTGGGATGGTGTAGTTCATTAAGAATCTATTTATTTTTGTATTATTTTCCAACCATATAATTTTTTTGATCATTGAAATTAAGGCTCTCCCTGAAAATGAATTTCATGTCACCAACTTAAGAAAATGATATTTGCACAAAAAAAAAACATTGAAATAACATTTTAATAACGTTTGTGATATTATTTTTATGATTAGTACTGTAACTTTTAAAACGGTACATTTTATCATATCAATACATTTTTTTTTTTTTTTTGAAATAATGTTAAATTATATTCAAAAGTAAAAATACTGTTTTACAACAAGTGCATCATTCTATTGGAAGTTTAAAACCTAATACATAATCACTAATTAAAACCTATATTATACATATAGACGTTCATATATTGAAACTACGAGCTATATCTGCATTAAATAGATTGGAAGACAGTTTATATACAAGTTATGTAAAATTATGATATCCATGGGGACGTATTAAATACTACTAATAAGAGAATTTGCTCGAGTGCAAATGTGGCATGTAATAATGGCGCGAAGAATTGTCGGTGAGCCGCAAGTGTAGACTCGGTCAACGACCACTTAACCGAACTTGCCTTGCGATCCGACATTATTATCACACACCGGAGATTCTGCGTCTTGTGACCTTGTCTCTCCGCCGTCCAAATTCTCATTTTCCGAATTAATTTGTTGTATTACTACAAAAACACACAAAAAAAAAAAAATTACATTGGCTTTTCGTTTTGGAAGAAAGTCATTGAACTTCTCGGTCTCAATCGAACGGTTTTTTTGGGCTATTAACGCATGGTGGTACCTGCAGGTGTGGTGAGTTATTATAATAGCTAATTCTACCACAATCATACGAACGAAACAAATTTGGAATGCTTTCTTTTTCTTGTTCTTTTCTTCGTATTATATTTATATGGGTTAATTAAAAAGATTTAAAATCAGTGGTCATATACTCTCGCAACTCGTAACTCGTAACAATTCAATGAATATGACTTGACAAACATTAAGTCGTACCTAGCTAACATTATGTTTGTCTTTTTTAGGGTCCTCCTATATATTGTTAATTGCATAATTCCTATACTAAATCAACTTAACGGATAAGGCCAACAACAAAATGGGTTACCAGTTAACACTTTGCACGTGTCATGTACTTCGTCTTCGTGCATTGTACATTAGAACTCTTGCTTTCTTTCTTCTATTTAATCATCCCATTCTGAGAGCAAGTTTCAGACATCTTATTCCACAAAATAACAAGAAACAAAAAAGGATAAAAAGAAAACAGAATAACACAAGTAAACAAAAAACAACTAATGCGGGCAAAGAAAAAAAAAAAGAGAGAAGAAAGAGGCCAGTATTTTTGTATTATGTTATTTATTATTTTACCTATCATCGCTGCGTCAATTGTCAAATCTTTTATGAGATTTGATTCTTGTGTGAAATAATCACATTTTGAAATTATTTTTCGTATTTATTTGGATAAAGACAATTACACAACCGACTGTGCCCATCACTTGTTTTATTTTTGTTTTTTTTTTTCTTCTCTCTTTTAAGTTAATCGAGTAATTATATGTCAAAATTCATCACATTTTTCTACAAGATATATCAGTTATTTCTTCCATTCCAACTTGGAATTCAAAGACGTATACGTAGAACTTGTAGAGGATCGGGAAGCTCGCCAGTTGTCACTAACCTAAACAATTTTTGGTCCCTTCCAAGTTGTTAAACAACTCTTGAAATTTTCAGATTTACGTTCATAGATTTCATATAAGCATAGATTTCATATAAGCCTTAACTATATCATTTATATTATGACATCGTAGAAATCCCATTAGAATTCTGAAACATTGTTATGCAGGGCATACAAATAACGTTGGCAGCCATACTTTTACTAAAATTTGCGGTTTTCGTAATATTAGGTGTTGTATAAAAACTTAATTATTATATATAGAATCTTTCGATATTTTCTGCCACCGTACGTAGAGTTTTATATTATTCCTAACACCATAGAATGCACGTGTCTGTGGTACGTCCAAGCAAAACTTGTAACGAGAGGCGACGAAGACAGACAACACGAGGAACAACCAAAGCTACATGTATTGGACCACTCATTTTTCTTATAAAATCAATGTCGTTTGTTTTGTTGTTGCTGTTTCTGTTTCACACCGTAAACTAGAATATTTGCATGTAGTAAATATATTAAAATTTCGTTTTTAACAGGAAATTAATTAAGTTTGGTTTTGTACAGAAATTCAGCAAATAATTTTTCCTTTTAACCAACAAACTACTAAAAAATAAATAAAAATTTTCAATTTTGAGTTATAATCCCATAAACTTTAAAAAGAAAACACTCATCAGTGATTGACTTGAGTTTTTCCTTACTACTAGTACCCAGTGGTACCCACCCTAGAAAGTAGAAAACACTCACTTTTTTGTATATGTTGTTTAAGACCAAATTATTACTATTTAAGAAGATATTGTTGTTTATTTTCTGGTTCAACCAACACCTTCGGAATATAAAAAAATCATTAATAGACTTTTTGCTGCCTAAGTTATTCAATTATTGGTTGAACAACCTATTTCTCTCCGCATTCAACAAATAATTCTACTATATTAATATTAATTAGGAAGTACAAATATGAAACTAACCTTAAATATGTAAAAAATTACATTCAATTGCCATTAGAAAAACTTAATTAAGATTAATAAATAAATTAAATAAATATAATTAATTAAAAAACGAAAATCATGGATACATTATATAAAATAAATTATGGAAAAGTAAAAAAAAAAATCTATTAGAATCAAACTAATCCGTATTAAAAAAAAAAGTTAACAGCTAAGATTTTAAAAATCTAATCAAATAAAATTTACAACTACAAATTTTATCCTACTGTATATTAATTAGGAAGTATAAATATGAAACTAACCTTAAACTGTGTAAAAATTACATTCAATTACCATTAAAAACATAATTAAGTTTTTTTTAATTAATTAAATAAATAAAATTAATTAATAAATGAAAATCGGGGACACATCAAATAAAATAAATTGTAGAAAAGTAAAAAAAAAAATCTATTAGAATCAAAACTAAT
This sequence comes from Camelina sativa, assembly GCF_000633955.1. Taxonomy (NCBI): domain Eukaryota; kingdom Viridiplantae; phylum Streptophyta; class Magnoliopsida; order Brassicales; family Brassicaceae; genus Camelina; species Camelina sativa. Next base: position 96,623 of record NC_025704.1, on the reverse strand, counting down.
TCGTATTTAAAAAAATTAACAGGTAAGATTTTAAAAACCAAATCGAATAAAATATACAACTACAAATTTTATCAAAATAAATTTCTACCACAGGTTAAAATTATTACAGACAAGAAAAGGAAGTCACCGACAAAAACAATGAATGTTGTTTTCAAAGAGACTTTTTAGTTATTTTACTAGCTTATATTTAGTTGCTCTTTTTTACATATTAGTAAGGATTGTGTTTAGTTGACAAAAGATTTAAACAATTTTATTCATTACATACAAATGTTTTATTGACAGATTTTCAATAAATATTTTTAAAATACAAAACTTATATTATAAGCAAACCAAATTTTTAATTACAAACTATTATAAATAACATAATAATAAAATAAATTATGACAAATTTTTATTAAAAATATATTCAGCCCGCGGTTATCCGCGGGTTAGTACCTAGTTGGTATGGTATTATAAACAAATGTGCCATTTATAATTCAATAGTTTACCAAAACTTACGGGTTACCCTGGAATTACCAGCATATATATATATATATATATATATGCAAAGTAGTGAGTTCACATAAAACATTTGGCAATCACAAATTTACAAGTAACAGTTGTTATCCATTGGTGTATTTTCTTCATTTTCGCCCTATAAAAATATGGTGGAAATATTAGCCAGGAAAATATGACGTGAAGACCAAGTGGGTGATACTGAGACTATTTGTTTTAACCACAACAGTCTCATATTTTCCAGCGACCAATCATTTATGAAAACAAACAAAAAAAAAACATCAAATCAANGTATTTATTTGGATAAAGACAATTACACAACCGACTGTGCCCATCACTTGTTTTATTTTTGTTTTTTTTTTTCTTCTCTCTTTTAAGTTAATCGAGTAATTATATGTCAAAATTCATCACATTTTTCTACAAGATATATCAGTTATTTCTTCCATTCCAACTTGGAATTCAAAGACGTATACGTAGAACTTGTAGAGGATCGGGAAGCTCGCCAGTTGTCACTAACCTAAACAATTTTTGGTCCCTTCCAAGTTGTTAAACAACTCTTGAAATTTTCAGATTTACGTTCATAGATTTCATATAAGCATAGATTTCATATAAGCCTTAACTATATCATTTATATTATGACATCGTAGAAATCCCATTAGAATTCTGAAACATTGTTATGCAGGGCATACAAATAACGTTGGCAGCCATACTTTTACTAAAATTTGCGGTTTTCGTAATATTAGGTGTTGTATAAAAACTTAATTATTATATATAGAATCTTTCGATATTTTCTGCCACCGTACGTAGAGTTTTATATTATTCCTAACACCATAGAATGCACGTGTCTGTGGTACGTCCAAGCAAAACTTGTAACGAGAGGCGACGAAGACAGACAACACGAGGAACAACCAAAGCTACATGTATTGGACCACTCATTTTTCTTATAAAATCAATGTCGTTTGTTTTGTTGTTGCTGTTTCTGTTTCACACCGTAAACTAGAATATTTGCATGTAGTAAATATATTAAAATTTCGTTTTTAACAGGAAATTAATTAAGTTTGGTTTTGTACAGAAATTCAGCAAATAATTTTTCCTTTTAACCAACAAACTACTAAAAAATAAATAAAAATTTTCAATTTTGAGTTATAATCCCATAAACTTTAAAAAGAAAACACTCATCAGTGATTGACTTGAGTTTTTCCTTACTACTAGTACCCAGTGGTACCCACCCTAGAAAGTAGAAAACACTCACTTTTTTGTATATGTTGTTTAAGACCAAATTATTACTATTTAAGAAGATATTGTTGTTTATTTTCTGGTTCAACCAACACCTTCGGAATATAAAAAAATCATTAATAGACTTTTTGCTGCCTAAGTTATTCAATTATTGGTTGAACAACCTATTTCTCTCCGCATTCAACAAATAATTCTACTATATTAATATTAATTAGGAAGTACAAATATGAAACTAACCTTAAATATGTAAAAAATTACATTCAATTGCCATTAGAAAAACTTAATTAAGATTAATAAATAAATTAAATAAATATAATTAATTAAAAAACGAAAATCATGGATACATTATATAAAATAAATTATGGAAAAGTAAAAAAAAAAATCTATTAGAATCAAACTAATCCGTATTAAAAAAAAAAGTTAACAGCTAAGATTTTAAAAATCTAATCAAATAAAATTTACAACTACAAATTTTATCCTACTGTATATTAATTAGGAAGTATAAATATGAAACTAACCTTAAACTGTGTAAAAATTACATTCAATTACCATTAAAAACATAATTAAGTTTTTTTTAATTAATTAAATAAATAAAATTAATTAATAAATGAAAATCGGGGACACATCAAATAAAATAAATTGTAGAAAAGTAAAAAAAAAAATCTATTAGAATCAAAACTAATTCGTATTTAAAAAAATTAACAGGTAAGATTTTAAAAACCAAATCGAATAAAATATACAACTACAAATTTTATCAAAATAAATTTCTACCACAGGTTAAAATTATTACAGACAAGAAAAGGAAGTCACCGACAAAAACAATGAATGTTGTTTTCAAAGAGACTTTTTAGTTATTTTACTAGCTTATATTTAGTTGCTCTTTTTTACATATTAGTAAGGATTGTGTTTAGTTGACAAAAGATTTAAACAATTTTATTCATTACATACAAATGTTTTATTGACAGATTTTCAATAAATATTTTTAAAATACAAAACTTATATTATAAGCAAACCAAATTTTTAATTACAAACTATTATAAATAACATAATAATAAAATAAATTATGACAAATTTTTATTAAAAATATATTCAGCCCGCGGTTATCCGCGGGTTAGTACCTAGTTGGTATGGTATTATAAACAAATGTGCCATTTATAATTCAATAGTTTACCAAAACTTACGGGTTACCCTGGAATTACCAGCATATATATATATATATATATATATGCAAAGTAGTGAGTTCACATAAAACATTTGGCAATCACAAATTTACAAGTAACAGTTGTTATCCATTGGTGTATTTTCTTCATTTTCGCCCTATAAAAATATGGTGGAAATATTAGCCAGGAAAATATGACGTGAAGACCAAGTGGGTGATACTGAGACTATTTGTTTTAACCACAACAGTCTCATATTTTCCAGCGACCAATCATTTATGAAAACAAACAAAAAAAAAACATCAAATCAATCTTGTCGAAAAGATTGTGAATTCCATTCAGATCAAATATATCAGATCGTAGATGATTAAATAACGGCCAACGCACTTAGCCACAGTAACGTACAAAATTAAAGAGGGAGACACTATAGTTTGTATTGTACAGAGATGGAAAGTTCTATATAAAACAAGTACAAAGAAATAATATCGAGGTATTAAGATTAAAGAGAGATGATTCGTTCCTTGTACCTTGAACAAATTAACTTTCGTTACGGTACTTTGTATACGCCATTCTCAACCGCCGCGAAGAAGAGACAACGGACACGAGTATAATTGTACCATCCGTAAAACCCAAAACGGTGATATTATTTATGACTGAGTGTTTTTTTTTTTTTTTTTTTAATAAAAAAAACAAAATAAATTAAAAAGGTGAGGAAAGAGATCTGGAGTTTTGCAGTAGTAGACAAAATGAGACACTGCAAGACCTTTTCTTGCTTATCTGTCACCATTTGATTGGTCAATTTTAAAACAAAAGTATTATATTAAAATATATTAATAGAATGAATATAGTATCTTAATTTTAAAGGTTCATTGATGGAAATGCCCTTAAATAAACATGGCTCTTAGTTTTTGTTATTCTCAACAATTAGTTTTGATTATAAAAGTAGTCAAGGATGGTTTTTTAATAATTCAAAGATTCAAGTTTCAAAGATTAGTATGGATGGACTTGGTTTTTTATAAATAAAACCCATGACTTAAAAAAAAAGTGAAATCCAAAATATGTTTAAATCATATTGGGCCTGGCTGTCCATTAATTAATGGTAGTAGAATCATAAAATAGCAATAACCCGAGACGATGATACGTATTGGCGTAGTAGGAGAAGGACCCCATGCGTAGTAAGAAGACTTCAAAAGGAAGACTCACCCAANCTACAAGATATATCAGTTATTTCTTCCATTCCAACTTGGAATTCAAAGACGTATACGTAGAACTTGTAGAGGATCGGGAAGCTCGCCAGTTGTCACTAACCTAAACAATTTTTGGTCCCTTCCAAGTTGTTAAACAACTCTTGAAATTTTCAGATTTACGTTCATAGATTTCATATAAGCATAGATTTCATATAAGCCTTAACTATATCATTTATATTATGACATCGTAGAAATCCCATTAGAATTCTGAAACATTGTTATGCAGGGCATACAAATAACGTTGGCAGCCATACTTTTACTAAAATTTGCGGTTTTCGTAATATTAGGTGTTGTATAAAAACTTAATTATTATATATAGAATCTTTCGATATTTTCTGCCACCGTACGTAGAGTTTTATATTATTCCTAACACCATAGAATGCACGTGTCTGTGGTACGTCCAAGCAAAACTTGTAACGAGAGGCGACGAAGACAGACAACACGAGGAACAACCAAAGCTACATGTATTGGACCACTCATTTTTCTTATAAAATCAATGTCGTTTGTTTTGTTGTTGCTGTTTCTGTTTCACACCGTAAACTAGAATATTTGCATGTAGTAAATATATTAAAATTTCGTTTTTAACAGGAAATTAATTAAGTTTGGTTTTGTACAGAAATTCAGCAAATAATTTTTCCTTTTAACCAACAAACTACTAAAAAATAAATAAAAATTTTCAATTTTGAGTTATAATCCCATAAACTTTAAAAAGAAAACACTCATCAGTGATTGACTTGAGTTTTTCCTTACTACTAGTACCCAGTGGTACCCACCCTAGAAAGTAGAAAACACTCACTTTTTTGTATATGTTGTTTAAGACCAAATTATTACTATTTAAGAAGATATTGTTGTTTATTTTCTGGTTCAACCAACACCTTCGGAATATAAAAAAATCATTAATAGACTTTTTGCTGCCTAAGTTATTCAATTATTGGTTGAACAACCTATTTCTCTCCGCATTCAACAAATAATTCTACTATATTAATATTAATTAGGAAGTACAAATATGAAACTAACCTTAAATATGTAAAAAATTACATTCAATTGCCATTAGAAAAACTTAATTAAGATTAATAAATAAATTAAATAAATATAATTAATTAAAAAACGAAAATCATGGATACATTATATAAAATAAATTATGGAAAAGTAAAAAAAAAAATCTATTAGAATCAAACTAATCCGTATTAAAAAAAAAAGTTAACAGCTAAGATTTTAAAAATCTAATCAAATAAAATTTACAACTACAAATCTTATCCTACTGTATATTAATTAGGAAGTACAAATATGAAACTAACCTTAAATATGTAAAAAATTACATTCAATTACCATTAAAAACATAATTAAGTTTTTTTTAATTAATTAAATAAATAAAATTAATTAATAAATGAAAATCGGGGACACATCAAATAAAATAAATTGTAGAAAAGTAAAAAAAAAAATCTATTAGAATCAAAACTAATTCGTATTTAAAAAAATTAACAGGTAAGATTTTAAAAACCAAATCGAATAAAATATACAACTACAAATTTTATCAAAATAAATTTCTACCACAGGTTAAAATTATTACAGACAAGAAAAGGAAGTCACCGACAAAAACAATGAATGTTGTTTTCAAAGAGACTTTTTAGTTATTTTACTAGCTTATATTTAGTTGCTCTTTTTTACATATTAGTAAGGATTGTGTTTAGTTGACAAAAGATTTAAACAATTTTATTCATTACATACAAATGTTTTATTGACAGATTTTCAATAAATATTTTTAAAATACAAAACTTATATTATAAGCAAACCAAATTTTTAATTACAAACTATTATAAATAACATAATAATAAAATAAATTATGACAAATTTTTATTAAAAATATATTCAGCCCGCGGTTATCCGCGGGTTAGTACCTAGTTGGTATGGTATTATAAACAAATGTGCCATTTATAATTCAATAGTTTACCAAAACTTACGGGTTACCCTGGAATTACCAGCATATATATATATATATATATATATGCAAAGTAGTGAGTTCACATAAAACATTTGGCAATCACAAATTTACAAGTAACAGTTGTTATCCATTGGTGTATTTTCTTCATTTTCGCCCTATAAAAATATGGTGGAAATATTAGCCAGGAAAATATGACGTGAAGACCAAGTGGGTGATACTGAGACTATTTGTTTTAACCACAACAGTCTCATATTTTCCAGCGACCAATCATTTATGAAAACAAACAAAAAAAAAACATCAAATCAATCTTGTCGAAAAGATTGTGAATTCCATTCAGATCAAATATATCAGATCGTAGATGATTAAATAACGGCCAACGCACTTAGCCACAGTAACGTACAAAATTAAAGAGGGAGACACTATAGTTTGTATTGTACAGAGATGGAAAGTTCTATATAAAACAAGTACAAAGAAATAATATCGAGGTATTAAGATTAAAGAGAGATGATTCGTTCCTTGTACCTTGAACAAATTAACTTTCGTTACGGTACTTTGTATACGCCATTCTCAACCGCCGCGAAGAAGAGACAACGGACACGAGTATAATTGTACCATCCGTAAAACCCAAAACGGTGATATTATTTATGACTGAGTGTTTTTTTTTTTTTTTTTTTAAAAAAAACAAAATAAATTAAAAAGGTGAGGAAAGAGATCTGGAGTTTTGCAGTAGTAGACAAAATGAGACACTGCAAGACCTTTTCTTGCTTATCTGTCACCATTTGATTGGTCAATTTTAAAACAAAAGTATTATATTAAAATATATTAATAGAATGAATATAGTATCTTAATTTTAAAGGTTCATTGATGGAAATGCCCTTAAATAAACATGGCTCTTAGTTTTTGTTATTCTCAACAATTAGTTTTGATTATAAAAGTAGTCAAGGATGGTTTTTTAATAATTCAAAGATTCAAGTTTCAAAGATTAGTATGGATGGACTTGGTTTTTTATAAATAAAACCCATGACTTAAAAAAAAAGTGAAATCCAAAATATGTTTAAATCATATTGGGCCTGGCTGTCCATTAATTAATGGTAGTAGAATCATAAAATAGCAATAACCCGAGACGATGATACGTATTGGCGTAGTAGGAGAAGGACCCCATGCGTAGTAAGAAGACTTCAAAAGGAAGACTCACCCAACTCGTGCGTTTTCTTTCGTTCCGAAACTCCATTTTTTTTTTTTTTTTGAACAAATCGTTCCTAAACTCCATACCCAAAAACAATATCACGTGTGAAACTAAAAACGTTTATTTATTCGACCACCGTACGTACCCCATTTGGTGGGTCATTGGAGGCTCTATCTCTCTCACCTGCCCAAAATAAGACACGTCGTCGTCTAACACGTGGCATAAGTGCATAGGTCAGTTTTCGGAGAAGAATAAAATAAAAAGATTCGAAACAAATGTCGCATTAAATATGTATGGACCTGATTGTTAGGATAAATATATGTAAAAGGAGGCAAGGCAAGCACGACGACGAGTGACCCTCCTTACTAATTAGACAAATTTAATCCCCAAAACAAAACCAAAAAGACAAAAAAAACAAATCCCCATATTTTACTTAGCCGACTAACTAACTAACTAATAGTAATACTGTATGTATGAGCCGAGACTGAGACTGAGCCGAGAGTACCGTACAATACCATCCTCCTCCTCCTCCTCCTCCTGGGCCCTGAGAGACTTGAAAAAAGAATGTCCAACTCAACACGTGTCGTCATCTTATTAATTTTTTTTTGACAAGTCATCTTATTAATTTGATAACAAAAAAACATTACTTCTTCTTCCATTTTATATTAATTAATTTTTCTTTTTAAAAAAGAAAAGAAGGAAGAAAGAAACAAAANAAATAAATTTCTACCACAGGTTAAAATTATTACAGACAAGAAAAGGAAGTCACCGACAAAAACAATGAATGTTGTTTTCAAAGAGACTTTTTAGTTATTTTACTAGCTTATATTTAGTTGCTCNAACTTTTGTTTCTTTGGATATCAAAAAACCCCCCAAAAAAAAAAAAAAAAAAACAGAGTAGAGAGCAAAGGCGTCTACCATCTTCTCCATTGGCTTGCTTCGTCTCTCTCTCTCTCTTTACTTAAACTTTACTTTTGAGGAAACAAAAATCCTCATCTCGCCCGGAGAAAAATAGCTCTGAGAACTCTCTCTCTCTCTCTCTCTCGCTCTCTTCCTTCCTTCCTGAGGAGATATATATATATATATATATATAACAACGACTGGTGGTAATACTCTTTTTCTTTTACGATTCATTCTTCTGATTGGATTATTATTTCCTCATCCTGCGGTTTTATTCTTTTAGCTACACAAAAAAAAAAAAAAANAAAAAAAAAAAAAAACTGAATTCAATGTGTAGATAGTTCTCTCTGGTTCGGACGAATTAGGGTTTAATTGACTTTGAGCTTTTGGATGGATGGTGTGTAGTCTAGTCTTCCTACAGGAGATACATATATATATATATATATATAT
>NC_025704.1:65385-87488 GCF_000633955.1 Camelina sativa | reverse complement strand
GGATCATCGTCGGGGGCTCTGATGACGATTGACCAAAGTCTGCTTCTCGATCCCAAATTGTTGTTCATCGGCTCCAAGATTGGCCAAGGCGCTCACGGCAAAGTCTACCAAGGAAGGTATGGTAGCGAGATTGTTGCTATCAAAGTTGTCAAACCTGATGACAAATCTTCCTTAGAGAGCCGCCGTTTCATCCGCGAAGTCAATATGATGTCCCGAGTTCAACACCCTAATCTTGTCAAGGTCTCTCTCTCTTTCTTCCCCTGTTTCTTTTTTTTTTTTTTTTATTTCTTTCTTTCTAAAAATTTGGGAAACTTTTGAAAACAGTTTATTGGAGCCTGCAAAGACCCTCTCATGGTGATAGTGACTGAGCTGCTCCCAGGGATGTCCCTCCGTAAATATCTTGCCTCCATCCGTCCTCAGGTGCTCCATCTCCCTCTTGCTTTGTCCTTTGCCCTTGACATTTCCCGCGCCTTGGACTGCTTACACGCCAATGGTATCATTCACCGTGACCTCAAACCTGGTATGTATGTCACTCTCTCCTAGCTTCGTTGGATGGACCTATCTTTTTTTTTATAAAAAAAGAAAAAAGAAAAAAACTTGCTTTCTTATGGTTTGTTGTCCTGTCCCAGACAACTTGTTGCTCACGGAGAATCACAAATCCGTCAAGCTTGCCGATTTTGGGCTTGCTAGGGAAGAAACCGTTACTGAGATGATGACCGCTGAGACTGGGACTTACCGTTGGATGGCTCCTGAGGTCTGCCCACTCCCGTCAGTCTTGTACTGTACTACATGGATTCACATTTTACATTCTCCCCTGCATTAACATTATCACCCACCAATGCATCTATGTCTTCATGATTGTCATCCGTAGCTCTACAGTACTGTGACCCTTCGCCAAGGAGAGAAGAAGCATTACAATAACAAAGTTGATGTCTACAGCTTTGGTATCGTGCTCTGGGAGCTTCTCACTAATCGGATGCCTTTCGAGGGCATGTCCAACCTTCAAGCCGCCTATGCTGCAGCATTCAAGGTTTTTTATCTTCTTCTTCCCCTGTGATCTTTGAGCTATATTGGAAACTAACCTCTTTTCTTCTTCAACACATTGCAGCAGGAGAGGCCAGGAATGCCAGAGGGTATACCTCCCAGTCTCGCGTTCATAGTGCAGTCTTGTTGGGCGGAGGACCCAAACATGAGGCCAAGCTTCAGCCAAATTATCAGACTGCTCAATGAGTTCCTCCTTACCCTCACTCCTCCCCCTCCGCCTCTGCCTCACCCTCACACCAACAGGACCAACAGCGGAGCCATCACTGAGTTCTCCAGCCGCGAAAAGGGAAAATTTGCCTTCATTCGCCAGCTTTTTGCTGCTAAGAGGAACAGAAACTCTTAGGTACCTACCAAGAAGAGATCTTCGTCTTCGCCACTGCCACTGCTTTGGTGAATACATGACTTTAGCCGACAAGTACAAGATTAGTCTTACGTAGCACTCACTTCTTCTTCTTCTTGTCAAGTGATTAACTCTGGTGTATCAGCTTCACACGCCAAACTAATCTAGTCAAATGTTAAAACCTATGTTTATCTTTATACATACTAAAAAGTAAAAACACTTGTGGATGGTCAACTATGTATATTATCTACTTTATACGTTTTATACTTTTCGAATTTCTCAGAGAAACATACAGCCCCTATGTGCATTCCATAATGGCCATAGAGAGTATCTAATTTTTAAAAAAAATTATTAAAACTAAGAAAAAAACGAAGAATAGAAAGTGATTCTTATATATTACTAACATTAATGTTCTCTAAATAAAAATATCATTATATTAAATGTTAAAAAATATTTATATTCATTTTTAACATCGACATAAATTTATATTCGCAAATCAGTAGTATCTTTACAGTTTACACAAATATATATATATATATATATATGTATATGTATCCCTTTGTAATTCGTTAATGTATACTATAGAATTTGTTTATCATTAGATATACTATATTTACACAATTTTGACAAGTTTATATTCAAAAACTGTTAACTAATTTTAAAATGTACTTGCAACTCTATAATGCAGATAATAGTAAACATATAAATGTACAAGTGATTTTCTGTAGATTAGTGGCCATTATTAAGTTTTACACTACAATATGTTTTTTTTACTTTAGATATTCTAACCTTTTTTGAAACTGTGTTGATGATTAATATTCTTTTGACTTAGTTTAAAACCTTTTTTATTCGTTGATAGTTTTGAAAAACGACATTGGCATACGTATACAAAATTATATCGGTACCAATTTTTTGACAAAGTATAAAATTTTAAAGCTGACAGTATATTATAATAAATGGGTTGAAATGACTTGATTGTATTTTAAAGCAAAAACATAAAGATTTTCCATTTCAATAAAACATCCAGCTAAGTAGTGTGGAAAATAAATAAATGTAACAGATCTTTGAATACAAAAGATAGTAACGAAAGTTTCTATTTGAATTTTAAAACAAAAGATGAGTAAATGCAACTTGCTTAATCTTGGTAAACTAGAGATTCAGAAAGAAACCAGAGTGGACTTATGTTTCCTAACAAAAATATGACACATATATATCGTATTAATATCTTCAAATTAAGAAAGTGTGAATTGAAACCGACGGAAGTTAAAGAAAATATTACCAAATAAAGAGAATAATTGATAATCTACAGAGTAGAGAGAAAAGGAAATTAAGAAAAGATGCAAATTAATGGGAAAGAAGAAAAGTGATAAGAGGCAGAAATCTTGAAGGAGATATATAAAGAATCAAAGGCATAAGGCAAAAAATAGTGTCAATAAGCCGTTTCCTTGAATGTTACTTTCTAAAATTGGGATTCTCTACCATAAGTATGAAGATTTTTTTGACATTAATGATTATATCCCTATTGAACAATTAAATACAAGCACCCCATCGATCTTGTTCATCATCATATTCTTTTTACACACACACACAAATCTCTTTTGTTCCTTTGACCATGGAACTCAACCTCTCTACGCCCACATCATGTTCCTCCAGCAGCATCTCGTCATCTTCGCATGAGATCATCCCGAGGACCAAGGGGAAAATGAAAGAGAAGATTGCGGCTGAACCAGCGGTGGAGACTCCGCGGCTCGAGTTCCGCTTCCTGTTCGACGAAAATATAAGAAACTCTGGCTTTGGAGGAGTTTTAGATGATGAGGCACAAGGGGCGAGGAACGATGCTAAAGCGAGGGTGTTTGCTTGCACCTTCTGCAAAAAAGAGTTCTCTACGTCGCAAGCCTTGGGAGGACATCAAAACGCTCACAAGCAAGAGCGATCATTGGCTAAAAGGCGTAAGGAGATGGAAATAAACTACCCTGGACTCTCCTTCTACAGCCAGTACCCGCCGCCAAGTGGTATTTCCTACAACGGCAGCAGCTCCTCGCAATATGATCTTGGGGTTCGTTACAATCCTAACATTGCTAAAACTAAGCAGCCCTTTCCTTTCAACGTCTTCAGATGTCGGCTTGGATACAGAGGGCTTAATATCCCTATGTTGTCTCACCTCTCGGTTCCACAGACTGACGATTTGTCCAAAAATTTGATTGCAAACCTAGAGGGCAACGTTCACGTGCAAGGCGAGGGAAAAGATCAACCGGACACTGATACTTCCAACGATTCTGATATAGACTTGTCTCTCAAGCTATAGATTTCTTTTTTTCTCGGGAGGGTTAAATTTTATTAGTTGTTCCTTGATTCTGCTTTTCTTTTTTTTTCTTGTGTTTTTTTTTTTTTTAATATCGTAATGTTAAAGCTTATATTACTATTTTTTAAGTAAAAAGAAGTGACTTTGAATTCCCTGGTCTTCTACTTGACACAAAAATAAATAAAAAGTGTTCACTAGTTTTATGTTAACGATCTGAAATTTCAAAATTTAAAAGCGTTTTTTTGGCGTAGATAACAGCTTTATATATATATGATAACTAAATACTGTAATATATGCGAGATTAATCATTTGAATTTTAGAAATAGAACCAGTTATTATCATTTACGAATTGGATTGTGTTACTATAAAGATTTTGTGATGCAGTTAAAACTTGTTTGGGATGAAACAAAAGTCATCTCTTGGGATTGGAGATTTAGTGGGTGAAGGTTGCATTCAGCAGTGACTCTGTGACACCCCGGTTTCATAAACTTGTGGAAAAGTTTAAAAGAATTGATTTGACTACCTATGTCACTAAAGTGCACTTATCTTTTCGCTCTAAGGGTGCTGAAAGAACTCCAGAGTTAAGCGTGATGAGAAAACTCAGGAAAAAATTATGTGGTGATTTGTAGGGACGATAACAAGTCTTTAAAAACTTCCCGGACGTAACAAACCGACCGCCGGATATTGATGGCCTCACGGGCTTAGTGAGAAGACGTGAGATCCATTAAAGAAGATGGGCCCATGGACTGGGATTGGGGCATTACAGACTCCTCTCCTCAACCACCAACCATACTCTTTTCTCTTCTAAGGTTATATAAACCTCTTTCTCACTACGTTCTAAGTAGTACTAAGCAACAGAGTAAGAGGAGAGAGAGAGAGAAATGATGAGAGTTGTGCTACCGTTATGTCTGCTTCTTGTTTCCATTGTTTCAAGGGGTTGTGAAGCAGCGGAGTCTTGCAACGCGGTAGTAGCCAACCTTTACCCGTGCGCTGTGTACGTGGCGCAGGGAGGAACCATTCCGGGCAGCTGTTGCACTAGCATCAGGATGCTCAACGGACAAGCAAAGAGCGCATCAAACAGGCAAGGTGTGTGTCGCTGAATCAAGTCTCGTTGGGAGGAGTGTCTTACACGTCAAAGAATCTCAAGAATGCTGCCACTTTGCCAGCCAAGTGTGGTGTCAAACTTCCTTACAAGATCGACCCTTCCACCAACTGCAACAGGTAAAAACAATACACATATACATGCTTTCACAGTTGAGTTTGCTACCCTTTTAATTATAAAGACATAAAAAATAAAATTATCTGTATCTCTAATCAGTCATATATACATCTTATACAGCATTAAATGAGAGAAAGAAGCTGCTGCAAGAGCAAAAAGACCAAGAATAAAGGACATGTGTTTTGTCTAATGTAACCGGAGTTTAGCGCTTTCCCGCTACTATTGTACTAAACTAATCTATGTTGACCAAGACAGACAATGAGTGATCCAATCAAATTACTCACTAATCTAGTATTTTACTATCTTACATCTTTTTTTTTTTTTTTGTTTATAATAACTTTTCCTGTTATTCACGCAAAATAAGTCTTGATTAATTTTATTTCTTCGGGTTTTGGAATTTTAATCCAAACCCTACAAAACAAACTAGAAAAAAAAAAAAAAATGGTAAGAGTCCCGGGGGAATTTCTTGGCTCCTCTTAGCCGCCAAGGGGGTAATTGGCCCTGGATTTGGAACGTCAAGTAAGTAAATGGGCCTGCAGATTTTGTAATCATCATCGACGCGTCAACGAATCCTTGGAATACACTCTTTTGTGAGAGTAAGTAGTTCCCTATTATTAACAGAGTGAGTTGTTTCCTTCCTAACGTAGGTTTCCAAAAGCAAAAGCAATCTTGTTGTGACAAAAAATCTATGTGGCTTGCCTGCCGACTCCGGGAATAAACAACAAACATAATCAGGCTCTTCTAAGATTGTTTTAGTTTTGTCATTTTGCAGTTTTGCTTTCTAATCATAAACTTTCCCACTTTACAGTTTCAATTTTTAATTTTTAATTTTTTAAGGACATAACAAAAAGATAATGACATATGATGTTATCTTTCACTAGACTAGTCATTTACACAATGGTATTGTAGAACCTAGTCATAAATAATAATATGTCACCAAGACATCAAATGGTACTCTTATTAGCTAGGTTGTAAAATTGAGTACCCAAAAAACGTGGGAGTGAGTTACACAAACCTGGTTCGGCTTTGTATAACAATAAAAACCCAATAATTGAGATGACGCGGACGCTGATATGCTGATGCTGCTGCTGCGTGGTATATATATATATCATTAATTGAAAATGTGAGTGTAAAGAGTGAGTGAGTGGGGGTTGTTGTTGTTAATGTTGTGATTCACCAAATAGTTTGTTGCCACTTCTGATGACTTCATTCATCCTTAAAAAAAAGATGGTTTTATTCTTGGTGCTTTCTTTGCTGTTGCATTATTTTTACACCTCTCTCACTTGATGAAGAAGAAACAACCAACAACAAAAAAAGAAGAACCCAAAATCTCTTTAATTAGTCTTTCAAAAAAATAAATTTCATGCGATCTGATCTGATCTGATCTGATCTGACGGGGGACCCAACACTTGAAACTGACGCATATTTAAATTACTAATAAATGAAAGTGATTTTGATTATACTCCATCCATATGTGTAAAAGAATTATAAGTATATCGATCTTTCAGAGACAAACAAAATATCTTCCAAGTGCCAAAGACCAGAATCTGTGTAATAATTGTCTTCTTCTCTCACTTGTGATTTTTTTTTCATCCATAATTTACTTCTCTATAATATTGTGCAAATCCACACATAATATATATATAGCCAAAAAGAAAGAAAAAAAAAAAAATTAACAGATAGGAGAAAAGGAGGAGGAAGGTCCCCACTTTTGTATTAAAAGATAACCACAAAACCGCTGAGAGAGAGAGAGAAATCANAAAAAAAAAAAAAAAAAAAAAAAAAAAAAAAAAGAAGTAAGTAGTTAAACCCAACCTGCTTGGGAGTTCTTGATCTCCTCCTCATCATCACGTCTCTCCCACACCACACACACAATATTTTTGAAGAAGCAGCTGAGAGAAACACCAATTGTCAATTGACGCCTAATGCATCGACTGCTGCTGCTGGATTCCCACGGCGGTAGCGAGACGAGCAGCAGCGGCGGAGATGGGTACCTGAGGGACATGAACTTCGACGCAAACATGGTGATCATACTCGCCGCTCTTCTCTGCGCCTTGATACTAGCGCTAGGGCTGAATTCTATCCTCCGGTGCGCCATGGGATGCGGTTTCGGGTTATCATCATCTGGGGCGACGATGGCCGACAGAACTGGACTAAAGAAGCGAGAGCTGAACAAGTTTCCTGTAGCTGCGTACGGGTCGACTAGCCTTGTGAATATAGCGGCTACGGAGTGCGCCATATGTTTGGGTGAATTCTCCGACGGCGAGAGAGTCCGTGTTCTGCCCCCGTGTAATCACAGCTTCCACATGTCTTGCATCGACACCTGGCTTGTCTCTCACTCTTCCTGTCCTAATTGTCGCCATTCACTCATCCCTGCATAAATGATTGGTGGTGGTTACTCCACCCACTACTACTAGTAGTAAGTAGTAAACTACTCCATCACTAATTACTAGTAAACTAGCCTAGTAGAGTTTAAATAAACACACACTTCATTATTATTCCTAATTTTGGTAGCTTATTGTTGTTAGTACTACTAAGTCAGTCAGTCTTCTTCACTTGTTGTTGTAGTAAAATTAGTAAATCAGATACTTTACTGTTTGTTTATGCGTTGTTTAATATTTTTAAAGATACGAAACCCGAACGAATGAGGCCCACCTTGTTTGGGCCTATTCAAGTATTCAAAAAGCCCATCTTGTTGTTGTTGTTGTTGTTGTTGTTGTTGTTTGTGTAAGTCGGTCGCCCTAATCGACGAGTGATGATGATGATGGGTGGTGGTGAGTCTGAAAAGCAGAGGTCGGTGGTGCTGTGGAAGCTTAAAGTTTGTGTGAGAGCCGAACGTTTCAGTTTGAAGCTCAATCTACGGAACAGGCTCTCTTCTTGGAAGCTTCACCGGTTCTCATTCGTCCTAAGATTCCGAAATCATCATCTCAAAGTGGATTCTCAATCCAAACCCGATCGCGTCAGATTCATCCGGAGTCTTGCTGCTGCTATCTTCCGTAGGCGGAGGCGGAGAGAAGCTGTGGATGCCAAGACACTCATCGAATTGGTTTGGAACCGAGCGGTGGTAGCGGCAAAGAAAGCAAGAGGCGTGGGTGCCGCCGTAACTCTGATCATCATCGTTGCCAATTACCTAATGCCATGGATCAAGTTGAGAAGCGAACCGTTCCAATTATATTAGGTTATGCTTTGTTTGGTATTAACTAAGTAAAAAAAAAAAAAAAAAAGGCATTTTCAATGAATTGTTTGTTCCACCGAAAATAAATTCAAGACGGAAAAGTAGCCAAACAAATGATATTCAAATTCTTCTTCTGCTAAACAGAAATAAAATAGCTGTTTAGTTGTGTAAAAATCATCCCCTGATATGTTATGCTTATGGGATTTATTCAGTGTTTTGTTTTAATAATTAAAATATGCCTTCAAACTTAGAGACCAAGCAATTCAATTTCAAAGACGGCTCTCACTTTGTTTTGGTGGACACGAGACCAAAGCTCTCACTTTGTTTTGGTGTGACAACTTGGAAACTGGTAACCTCTCAGTGAGGCAAATAGAGTGAGTGTGTGTGATTAGTTGAGTGGAATGCAGAGCATTGTCACACACACACACTGCAAGGTCGTCCACCGCTCGCTGAATTATAAATGTTTGGATCTTTGCATTGACTTAGAGAACCACGGCCCAAGTGTTGATGTTGGTCCATTACTCCCAAGTCCACAACTGCATATATCTTCTTATAACATACGAACCAAAGCCTTTTTGTTGGGGAAATGTTAACTAGCCGAAGGTACCTTTGAGAGTTGAGACTGGAAGCCAAAAAGTGCAAAAGGTAGAACAATAAAAGTTGTAATGGGGTTTTATATTGTAACGTAAACTAAAAGAAAAAAAAAAAAGTATGGAATAATACTACTAAACTACTGGACTACTTCGTATATAGTAATATGCTTTTAGTGTCGTCTAACGAGGAGAATAAAGTGGAGACCCGACATGAGAAAAGCGAAGACATAATGATATTTATAAATGCACTAAAATTTTGAGAAATGTTTTAGGGTGATTGCGTCTCATATCTGAATCGTCTGCTGCTATACAGCTATAGTAAGGTAAAAAAAAAACAAAAAATAATCGACAATATGTTCCTCCTGACCACCATGTGTGATGAGTAAATGAATTGCATGGCTTAAATGAATGAGTGTATGCACATTACCTAACAAAAATAAAATGAAATTAAACAAAAGTTTTGGGAGAATATGAAAATGAGAAGTGAGTAAAGTGTGTGGGGCACTCCATAACTATACAATAATGAAAGCATTACAGAAAAAGCTCAAGCTTGGACCCTTTGGGACTTTCACTTCACAATGGTGGACTTCTCTTTTCCCTTTTGTTTTTTGCTTTATGGAAAAGAACAATCAAAAAGCCAAGGAATGATTATTACGAACATAAAATTAAAATTTGTGACAGTGTGGAACTCTGACTAAAAATGCTTAGTGCGCCTGACTGACGTCTAAATTCTGAGTAAATGCTTAGTGTGTGTGTGTGTTGATTAGAATCATGCTAACTGAAAACAGCAATGTGTTTACAGATTCAAAAAAAAAAAAAAACAGGACATAGCAAACCGAGAAACCTTAACAGTTAACACAAAGGCTTCAATTCAAGGAGTTAGTAATATGCGGAATAAAGAGATCCTTTGATCAACACTCTTTTTAGAGCTACAAATGTCTTTCGTTTGAATCTTTTTAATGAACCAACCCTTCAACATTGTGATTGCTATGAAACCAAGTTTAAAGATTCACAACTTAACAGTGGTGAACTCACAAGAAAAAACCACTTTTCTTAAAAATAAAGACGAAAGCTATATTATGATAGTGTGAAAACTGAAGAAGGAATGAAGAAATACAAGGATAGATTGATTCGTTATGAATCACTCTAAGTCATGAGAGGGGGGACACTGTATCAGCTCTAATATCTTCACGACTTCCTCCATGTCCGGCCTATTCGACGGCACTTGGGAGCCACATACCAAACCTAGTTTAATCGCCGGTATTGCCTCCTCCGCTGGAAAATTCCCTCTCAACCGAGGGTCAACGCACTCCTCCACTCTCCCTTCTTCTA
The DNA here is from genome assembly GCF_000633955.1 of Camelina sativa. Classification (NCBI taxonomy): domain Eukaryota; kingdom Viridiplantae; phylum Streptophyta; class Magnoliopsida; order Brassicales; family Brassicaceae; genus Camelina; species Camelina sativa. The sequence goes on along the minus strand of NC_025704.1, from coordinate 77,483 downwards.
ACCTTTCTCTCACCGTCTCACAGAGCACCACCACGTCATCCTCCGCGTACTCCACCGGCCTCTTCCCCGTCACCACCTCCAGCACCAGGATCCCAAACCCATAAACATCGCACTTGTCGGTTATCTTGACTGTTCGGCATGCAAACTCTGGGGCTGTGTACCCCAGTGCGCTCTGTACCTTGCCGCTCAAGACGCACCTATCTAGTGCCGAAGCCAACAGCCTGGCCAGCCCAAAGTCAGAGACCTTAGCCTCCCCTGTGGCGTCTACGAGCACATTAGTTGCTTTCAGATTGTAGTGAGTGATGTTACTGCCATGCAAATAAGCTAGACCTCTGGCTATCCCTAGAATGATGCTGAAGCGTTGACGCCACGTTAGGCAAACACTCTCGTCTCCGTGGAGATGTCTGTGCAAGCTTCCACCAGAAACAAACTCGTGGATCAGGAGCTGCAGCGATTGCGTCCAGTAGTACCCTTTCATCTCCACCAGATTATTGTGCCTCAGCTTCCCGAGTTTTCTCATCTCTCTCTCGAATTCCTCCTGCGACTTTATTAGACCCGACACTGTCAGTTTCTTGACTGCCACAGGACGACCATCTTGGAGATTCGTCTTGTAGACCACTCCGAACCCACCACGTCCCAGCTCGCATTCCTTGTTGAGCAACGCATCAGCGCCAGTGGTGTCAAAGACGTCGGCTTCGCCAGAGAACATCACCAGCTTTCCGAATTCTTGATGATCTTTACTGGGGGAACAGCTGAACGTTTCTCCAACAGAGAGAGCAAGAGCAGCAGCTGCATTGTGACGAGAAACACTAGCTCGGGCGTGGACGTTGAGGAGAGTGACGGCCACGACCCCAAAGGCAATGAAGGCGGCAGCGCCAATTGCAATGAGGGCAGAAATGCTGAGAACGCTCTTCCTGATCTTCCCGGTGAGAGCTGGGCCATTGGTTGGATTGGAGGAGTTGGGGTTGAGGACGATTGGTTTTGGATGGACAGAGAGACATGAGCGATTCACAACGGAGCCACAGAGGGATGGGTTAGCGGTGACGGCAGAGAGAGGGATGGTGTTGAAGAAAGCTCCAGCTGGCAGCTCCCCTGTGAGGCTGTTGTGGGAGATGTTGAAGGTCAAGAGATGCGAAAGTTTCTCTATTTCTTTTGGTAAGCTTCCCGAGAGGTTGTTTCTGGACAGGTCAACGTACTTGAGATTGCTCAAACTGCCAATGCTCCCCGGAATCACACCGGATAATTCATTATCTGACAGATCTCTGCACAACCCCACCCCCACATTATATATTATTTGTATTTTACTGTGAGAGAGAGATGATATATTGTAATAATACAACAAGACAGTTTCAGAGCATGAAGAAGTAAGACAGGGACTTGTGGTACAGCGAGCGAGCTTACATTGCGTTCAAAGCGGAACAGTTAGAGATCTGTGGCGGAATCTGACCGGAGAGGCGATTTCTGTGCAGATGAAGTTGTTTCAAGGAGACGGCTCCTCCGATCTCAGCAGGAAGGGTTCCGTTGAGAAGATTACTACTGAGATCAAGAATCTCAGCGGCTTTTAGTGCTCCGATGGCGGTGGGGATGGAACCGAAGAGAGAGTTGGTGGAGATGTTGAGGTGCACCAAACTTGTGAGGATCCAGATGTTAGACGGTAACTCACCGGAAAAGCTGTTTGAAGAGAGATCGAGGACCCGGAGAGCTGGAAGGAAGGCAACGAGGGTGTCGTTCCCTGATCTTTTGTGGAGACTAAATCTGGAAAGCGAAGAAGAACTTTGGGTGAACATCCACTTAAGCACATCTCTGGTGAATGAGTTCTTGCTGACATCAATGGAGATCAAGTTGGAGCAGTTGGAGATGGTCTGCGGGAGCTCCCCAGCGAGCATGTTAGAGGATAGGTTGAGTTCCTTGAGAAACTCGAGATTCCCGAGGGACAAGGGGACATTGCCGGAGAAGTTGTTCCCAGAGAGATCAAGAGTCTCGAGGGTCGCAACGTCGCCGATCCAATCAGGGATATCTCCGGCCAGAGAGTTACCTCGCAGTCGGATAGAGGTGCAAGAGGAGCTGATCGTTTTCATAGAATCCGGAAGATTCCCAGACAAGTAGTTGTCACTGAAATCAAGCGACTTTAGGGAAGGGCAGCGTCCGATGATGTCGGAAGGAAGGTGACCGGAGAACCAGTTTCTGGAGAAGTTGATAAGGCGGAGATCGTAGAGACCGGAGAGACCGTCGGGGATGTCTCCCTGGAGGAAATTGTCAGAGAAATCAAGAGACTTTAAGCTCTTGAGGGACCTCCACATATCACGAGGTAGTCTCCCAGAAAGCTGATTGCTTGAGAGGTTGAGATGGGTGAGAGTAGAACAGTAGGTTAGGGAGAGAGGGAGGGGACCGGTGAGTTTGTTGTTGGCGAAAGAGACGGAGCTCAAGGACCCGCATTGCTCGAAGAACCCCTCTGGGATCCGACCCGAGAGATGGTTCCCGCTAAAGTCGACGACTTGGAGGCTGCCCAGGTGAGGGAACTCGGGGTTTAGGGTTCCGGTGAGGTTGTTGTTGGAGAGGACCAAGGCGCGGAGGAACTGTAGACGGAGAAGGCCACGGCCAATGTGACCGGAGAGAGAGAAGGAGTCGAGTCGGAGCTCCGTGACACGATTGGTGGCAGGGTCACAAATGCAACCGACCCAGTTGCAGGGGTCGTAGTCTTCCGAGTTCCAGGAAGCGAGCTTTGAGAGAGGGTCGTCGAGTCCAGCCTTGAAAACGATGAGACCCAAAACGTCGTCGTTGAATGTCGGGTCTGCCGTGACTGAAACGGCCAGGAGGATAAAGATGCTGACTGAAACGGCGTCCTTCAACATTGATGATGATGCGACCGACCTTCACAAATGCAACTTACAGGGAATGATGATGCTGGGGGACTCGGAGGATCGGACCAAAAAAAAAAAAAAGCTTTCCCTTTCTTTTTACCTGAAAATACAAACATAAGGAAGACAGAGGAGTTTTATTGAGTTTTTAACATACATGAGAGAGAGAGAGAAGAACAAAGATGGAAGAAGAAGACAGAGGAGTTTGAAAGGGTTTTGAATAGAGAGAAAGAGTAAAAGGGAAGGTAGAGAGAGTATTAATAATGGTGGACTTAAGATAAGACCCCCAAAAGTGTTTTTGGTTTAATACTNTGGAGGAAATTGTCAGAGAAATCAAGAGACTTTAAGCTCTTGAGGGACCTCCACATATCACGAGGTAGTCTCCCAGAAAGCTGATTGCTTGAGAGGTTGAGATGGGTGAGAGTAGAACAGTAGGTTAGGGAGAGAGGGAGGGGACCGGTGAGTTTGTTGTTGGCGAAAGAGACGGAGCTCAAGGACCCGCATTGCTCGAAGAACCCCTCTGGGATCCGACCCGAGAGATGGTTGCCGCTAAAGTCGACGACTTGGAGGCTGCCCAGGTGAGGGAACTCGGGGTTTAGGGTTCCGGTGAGGTTGTTGTTGGAGAGGACCAAGGCGCGGAGGAACTGTAGACGGAGAAGGCCACGGCCAATGTGACCGGAGAGAGAGAAGGAGTCGAGTCGGAGCTCCGTGACACGATTGGTGGCAGGGTCACAAATGCAACCGACCCAGTTGCAGGGGTCGTAGTCCTCCGAGTTCCAGGAAGCGAGCTTTGAGAGAGGGTCGTCGAGTCCAGCCTTGAAAACGATGAGACCCAAAACGTCGTCGTTGAATGTCGGGTCTGCCGTGACTGAAACGGCCAGGAGGATAAAGATGCTGACTGAAACGGCGTCCTTCAACATTGATGATGATGCGACCGACCTTCACAAATGCAACTTACAGGGAATGATGATGCTGGGGGACTCGGAGGATCGGACCAAAAAAAAAAAAAAGCTTTCCCTTTCTTTTTACCTGAAAATACAAACATAAGGAAGACAGAGGAGTTTTATTGAGTTTTTAACATACATGAGAGAGAGAGAGAAGAACAAAGATGGAAGAAGAAGACAGAGGAGTTTGAAAGGGTTTTGAATAGAGAGAAAGAGTAAAAGGGAAGGTAGAGAGAGTATTAATAATGGTGGACTTAAGATAAGACCCCCAAAAGTGTTTTTGGTTTAATACTCCTTCCTTCCTTCCTCTGTTCTGTTGTGTTGCAGAGAGAGAGAGAGAGAAACTTGTCTAAAGAAAATTAAAAAGAGAAAAAGGAGAGAAGTACACAGATATAAAGAGAGACACTGGTCTGTTGTAGAGTAAGCTCCGGGAGATATAATTCAAGTCTGCAAGACAAATGCTCTCTCTCCCATCCCCGCTTTTTATTTCTTTAATATTTTTTTGTATTCTACCCCTTTTTCAAATAACAAAATACTCTCTCCGTTTCAAAATATAAGATGTTTTAAAATATAAGATGTTTTGGAGAAGTTTGTTGTTTCATAATATATAATGTTTTCAAATTTCAATACAACTTTTAGATTAGTTTAATACTTTATATTATGCAGTATTATTTCTGATTGGTTGAACTTGTTAAAATTAAAAACTTTTTAATCTACGTGCTTTGCTTAAAACATCCTATGAAAAAGTAGTATATAATAATGATACTAGTAATACTTATAAAAAACCGTTCACGCTTTTATGATCATAAATAATACTGTAGTACTAGAAGGAATCAGATTTGAAAATAAAGTAATCAAATGAAAAATTTGGAAGCAGCAAAGCAGGATGATGGAGTAGAGGAGAAGTGATCTCTTTCTCCCCCAAAGCCTTTCTTGTCCCTTAGCATGCTATGCTACGCCATCATTTCCTTTTTTTCTTATTATTATAGACATCACAAAGTTAAGTGACATAATGATTTTTAGACAATCTATGGTGTAGAGCTTCCACACCTCAAGCACTACTACTACGGTACTACCCAAGACTCACTATATTATCAGAGTTTATTGTTTTTTTTTTCTTTAATACCAACTTCTTACATTTAATTAAAAATCGCTTCATTGAATGCACACAGTGGAGAGAAGTGGCGTAAACGGTGCTCACTCCATCTCGCACATCTCCCCGTTGACTTTTACCCTTGCTCTCTTCTCTTCTTCTTCCTTTTTTTTTATTGGTTGTTCTGTGTATGGATCTTACTAGTTTAATGGAAAATAACTCCTATATTATCACTAACTAAATCAAGGCTAAATCAGAGTATTTTTTTATATATTATTCATAAGAGAAAGAAAGAAAAAACAGGGCTAATGAGTGATATGATGAGGATAGAAAAAAACATGCCTACCAAACGTNGGGGACCGGTGAGTTTGTTGTTGGCGAAAGAGACGGAGCTCAAGGACCCGCATTGCTCGAAGAACCCCTCTGGGATCCGACCCGAGAGATGGTTCCCGCTAAAGTCGACGACTTGGAGGCTGCCCAGGTGAGGGAACTCGGGGTTTAGGGTTCCGGTGAGGTTGTTGTTGGAGAGGACCAAGGCGCGGAGGAACTGTAGACGGAGAAGGCCACGGCCAATGTGACCGGAGAGAGAGAAGGAGTCGAGTCGGAGCTCCGTGACACGATTGGTGGCAGGGTCACAAATGCAACCGACCCAGTTGCAGGGGTCGTAGTCTTCCGAGTTCCAGGAAGCGAGCTTTGAGAGAGGGTCGTCGAGTCCAGCCTTGAAAACGATGAGACCCAAAACGTCGTCGTTGAATGTCGGGTCTGCCGTGACTGAAACGGCCAGGAGGATAAAGATGCTGACTGAAACGGCGTCCTTCAACATTGATGATGATGCGACCGACCTTCACAAATGCAACTTACAGGGAATGATGATGCTGGGGGACTCGGAGGATCGGACCAAAAAAAAAAAAAAGCTTTCCCTTTCTTTTTACCTGAAAATACAAACATAAGGAAGACAGAGGAGTTTTATTGAGTTTTTAACATACATGAGAGAGAGAGAGAAGAACAAAGATGGAAGAAGAAGACAGAGGAGTTTGAAAGGGTTTTGAATAGAGAGAAAGAGTAAAAGGGAAGGTAGAGAGAGTATTAATAATGGTGGACTTAAGATAAGACCCCCAAAAGTGTTTTTGGTTTAATACTCCTTCCTTCCTTCCTCTGTTCTGTTGTGTTGCAGAGAGAGAGAGAGAGAAACTTGTCTAAAGAAAATTAAAAAGAGAAAAAGGAGAGAAGTACACAGATATAAAGAGAGACACTGGTCTGTTGTAGAGTAAGCTCCGGGAGATATAATTCAAGTCTGCAAGACAAATGCTCTCTCTCCCATCCCCGCTTTTTATTTCTTTAATATTTTTTTGTATTCTACCCCTTTTTCAAATAACAAAATACTCTCTCCGTTTCAAAATATAAGATGTTTTAAAATATAAGATGTTTTGGAGAAGTTTGTTGTTTCATAATATATAATGTTTTCAAATTTCAATACAACTTTTAGATTAGTTTAATACTTTATATTATGCAGTATTATTTCTGATTGGTTGAACTTGTTAAAATTAAAAACTTTTTAATCTACGTGCTTTGCTTAAAACATCCTATGAAAAAGTAGTATATAATAATGATACTAGTAATACTTATAAAAAACCGTTCACGCTTTTATGATCATAAATAATACTGTAGTACTAGAAGGAATCAGATTTGAAAATAAAGTAATCAAATGAAAAATTTGGAAGCAGCAAAGCAGGATGATGGAGTAGAGGAGAAGTGATCTCTTTCTCCCCCAAAGCCTTTCTTGTCCCTTAGCATGCTATGCTACGCCATCATTTCCTTTTTTTCTTATTATTATAGACATCACAAAGTTAAGTGACATAATGATTTTTAGACAATCTATGGTGTAGAGCTTCCACACCTCAAGCACTACTACTACGGTACTACCCAAGACTCACTATATTATCAGAGTTTATTGTTTTTTTTTTCTTTAATACCAACTTCTTACATTTAATTAAAAATCGCTTCATTGAATGCACACAGTGGAGAGAAGTGGCGTAAACGGTGCTCACTCCATCTCGCACATCTCCCCGTTGACTTTTACCCTTGCTCTCTTCTCTTCTTCTTCCTTTTTTTTTATTGGTTGTTCTGTGTATGGATCTTACTAGTTTAATGGAAAATAACTCCTATATTATCACTAACTAAATCAAGGCTAAATCAGAGTATTTTTTTATATATTATTCATAAGAGAAAGAAAGAAAAAACAGGGCTAATGAGTGATATGATGAGGATAGAAAAAAACATGCCTACCAAACGTTCTCAAGACTCTACCTTTGTTTCATTCCCAAGCAACAATTCACCACCTTTACATTTATATCTTAACATGTGTTACACAGTGTAACTTACACTTATATTTTATCCCTTCAGTAGTAAATATGTTTTCATATTCTGTTTTCTGTTTATTGAGTTTTAGTTACTTTGTTTTATGTCTAGTTATTTATAAAAAAAAACCCCCAAATTTCGATCATTTTTTGTTTGTTCAGTTCGCATATATTTAAAAGGATAACTATCAATCTTCAACTCTATTTTTTTTAAGTTGGATTTACTGTGAATCAAGAAGATATATCTGAGCATCATTTCTCAAGAAAATGAATCGTTTAGTGTTTGTTTACAGTTTACTCATAGTTAGGTATACAGATTTCTCCATTTTCCTATAAAAACGCTACTGTGTGTGTGTGCATGATGTTTATCTATAAATTAATATTTGACACCCAATATAAATAAATATATAAATATAACAAATATATGTGGTTGACTTAAACTAATGGATAGACGTGACCAGTATGGTTCTGTAATGTTCGATTCATGTTAACAAAATCAAAGCGAAACTATATAAATGTACGGGCAGCCACACACAAAAAAAGAGTTCAAAGATTGGATTGCCCAACTAAACCATTAAAGAGTTGCAGTAAGTTGAAATTGTCAAACAAGGGAGCAAGAGCAACTATATTATCTTAGAATTTGTTAAAAATGCCTATTTTGATATATCCTTTTTCAAAAATACCCTCTCTAGCCATTTTTATTTTTGCTCTCTTTTAATTTTTAATGACCATTTTACCTTTAGATGAAAATTATTTTATTCAATAAAAAGAAAAACAAAATTTTCCCGCCAAAAAATTTCCGACATATTTTCTCGCCAAAAATTTTTCGAAAAAAATTTCCCGCCAAAAATTTTTTTTGTCAAAAAAATCTTGATAAAAAATTTCGACAAAAAAATTTTCCCGCCAAAAAAAATTTACAAGGTTTTAAAAAGGTTTTATAAGGTTTCTACCTTATAAAACCTTATAAAAGCCTTATAAACACATTGTAAAGGCTTTTACAAGATTTTTTAAAGAGTTTTAAAAGGTTTTTTAAACAACTTGTAAACGCTTTTACAAGATTTTTAAAAGGTTTTTAAAAGGTTTTCAAATGGTTTTTAAAAAGATTTTTAAAAGGTTTTTAAATACCTTATAAACGCTTTTACAATGTTTTTAAAAACCTTGTAAAAGTTTTTATAAGATTTTTAAAAGGGTTTTAGAAATTTTTAAAACACCTTGTAAATGCTTTTAAAAAGTTTTTAAAAGCTTTTATAAGGTGTTTAAAAACCTTTTAAAAGCATTTACAAGCTTTTTAAAAGCATTTACGTGGTTTTTAAAAGCGTTTACAATGTGTTTAAAAAGGTTTTTAAACACATTGTAAACGTTTTTAAAAGCGTTTACAATGTCTTTAAAAAGTATAAATTTCAATATTTTTGGCTGGAAAAATTTTTGATTTTGGCGGGAAATTTTTTTTTTGGCGGGAAAAAATAATTTTTTTGGAAAAAATTTTCGATTTTGGTGGGAAAAAAAATTTTGGCGGGAAAATATTTTCGATTTTGATGACTGTACATTCTTGCTGTCACTCAAAAAGGGTAATTTGGTCATTTTGTATATAAAGAGAGGTAGTTTTAAAAATAGTCAACATGAAGAGGTATTTTTAGAAAGGGGTATAGAAAAAGGGGCATTTTTGAGAATGCCCCTATTATCTTCCGCTTTTATTCTGATTTGGGCATGATCACCTAATTTAACTAATGGGCTATTCTATTCTCAATATTAGGCCCATATTTGATTCCGAAAGTTAAAAAGCCTTATTTATATGCAAGCCCTTTCGATCGATGCATTTTATTTCCGTCTACATATATGATTTTTTTTTTTTTTTAGTTTTGAAATTTCGGTAAATTAATCACTAATCAGCAATTTTAATTTCATAAGTTTGATGCTGTATGTTTAAAATAAAACAGTATCACATTCAATTTATTCTGGGCTCTGTTTAAATTTGTGCAGCAAAAATATATGCTCAAATTAACATCTTAAAAAGTGTGATACAGTATTAGGAAAAGTACTTGACTCTTTTATACGAAACGGGTCTTACGACTTATGCGTATCGTCCGATCTATAAAAGTGTGTGTTTACCTGGACCATTGATTTGGTCAATATATTGACATTCTTATTCCATGCACTTTATCTTATATAAAAATTCAAACCATAAACCGCTAAATGTATAATACTAATTATATATATATATATATATATATAAATGAAAAACATAGATTTGAATGTTGGTGGCTTATTTGAATTTTCAAATTTTAAACCTTTGTTGTTTTCCTTATTATCTGGAAATTAATTGTAGTAGTAAATAGAATATAATTGACTAGAAGAACGATGGAGATGTAACAAATTAACTAAGGCTTTGAATTCAATTTATCATGTTTATCAGCCTACATTAATATTTGAATTTAAAAAAAAATATATTATATCACATACTACGTACTACTGTATTGGAATGGTAAAAGTAAAATTATTAGGATACGCTGACCAAATGAATAAGTACGGAAGAAAGTGGAGACGATTTTGACCAGAATGTGTGAATATCGCAGTGTGTTTACACTTAACCAACCCATCAATTCAAATCAAGAACATGACTTTTATTTTTTTTCCACACGGACGTTGCTTTCACTCTTAATTAATTAGCTCTCTAACCTAAGCTTCTGGAGTCATCTTATCTTAATTATAAATACATCTAAATTTAAATATACCTATATATTGTAATTATAGGAAACTTACATACAAGTGCCGATATAGAAAAATGCATTACACGTTTATAACGAAACTAACAAGTAACTCAAGCCTAGATTCTCTCTAGCTAGTAGTATCAGAGCTAATAGGAGTTTGATATTTTCTTAAGGTCATATAATATATGTATTATAGGTACATGTCGTCCTCTAATAGATCTATATATGCTACCCTGTGAACATTGACGTGCATACACATGATCGCATGCTAACGCCTTGAAAAAGAATCTTAATTTGATGCATTATTTTAACAAGAAATTTTCGTGTCCGTTTACCCGAAAAATTTCTTCTACCTAAATTAATTCGAACTTCCATGACGCAGACTTTAATATTAGCTGCCATGAATCATGCATACATCTTGAATGATTAAGGTACCAAACAGTATTCGTCATCCTAATTTTGTTTTTTTCTTCTTCTAGAATTCTTAAACAGCATCTAACTATGGGTTGGGTACTTGATTAGGATAATCTTAACTATCCGGTTTTAAATTGCATCATATGCAATAAGCTCACATAAACAAAAAGAGGGGGACCATGTCATGTTAAATGTCATATTAAAATCCTACTATATTAATTGGGAAGTACAAATTTGAAATTAACCTTAAAATGTGTAAAAAATTACATTCAATTGCCATTAGAAAAACTTAATTAAAATTAATTAATTAAATAAATAAATATTGTTAATTAAAACGAAAATTGAGGACACATAAAATAAAATAAATTCTAGAAAAGTAAAAAAAAAACTATTAAAATCAAATATAATTCATACTTAAAAACAAAATTAACAGTTAAGATTTTAAAAATTTAATCGAATAAAATCTATATAACCACAAATTTTATCAAAAAACTTTTCAGCATGGGTTAAATTTTTTATCAAAAATCTAATCGAATATAATATATAACAATTTCATTTAACGGCATAGATTTTTAAAATTAATAAATAAAAGATAAAAGATATAGATATAATATCTTATCTATTTTAAAAACTTATAATTTTCTTTTAGCAAGCGTTTTTTTCTCTGAAAAATAAAACTAAGTTGAGATTTAAATATTTTCAATGCTTGAAGGTGTTTATTACAGACAAGAAATGGAAGCCACAGGAAAAAAACAATGAATGTTGTTTTCAAAGAAGTTTTTAAGAACCTTCACTATCTATATTTAGTTGCTCTTTTTACACGTCAGTTATATCTTTTTATTTACTTCACAGCTATAACAAGAATTGCGTTTAATTGACAAAGGTTTAAACAATTTTGTTCACTACACGCAAATGTTTTATTGACAGGTTTTCAACAAACATTTTTAAAATATAAAAATTTTAATATAAGCAAACCAAATTTTTAATCACAAACCATTATAAATAACATAATAACAAAATAACTTATTACAAATTTTCATCAAAAAAAACTCATTCCGCGGTTTTCCGCGGGTTATTACCTAGTAAAACAAATTAAATGAGATGCATTATCAATATATATTTTTAACTTTTATTTCTTTTGAGAGCATACACGCATTGAAGGACAACACTATACTCTTGGCTCATGGAAATGAGTGGTTCTTTATAATTAGTCAATAGAAAGGCCCTTTTAACTCGAAAGGAGATATAGTTTGTTTGCCCTTTTTTCTGATTATGTATGAATAAAGGGTAGTTAGTGGGTACTTAGGGCAGAAGGGTCAAGAAGGGCTCTTTATCTTTCCGATCTGCTTCAATTGCAAGTTCATTGACCTGACTTAATTAACAACTTCTTGTCTCTCTACTTTTTGACCCTCGTGTTGGAATATTGTACGATCTTAATGGATTTGAATGAGCTAGTCTGGTCTTTCAATTTGTTTTTGTTAAATAAATTAATAGATATATTAGATACTACAAAAAAATAATTTTATTAAGACGAAATATTTAGTCACAATACAAAGTATTTAGTCACAATATAAACATTGTTACGAATTTGTGACGATTTTTGAATGGTTGCAATACAATGGTCACAAATTTTTATTTGTAACAAAAACGTCACAAGAGTTGCAACGAATATATTAGTAACCATTTTGTCATCAATAACTACGACACCAAAAAGTAACAAAACT
>NC_025704.1:44385-58573 GCF_000633955.1 Camelina sativa | reverse complement strand
CTTAATGGGCTTTGTATAAATGACATAACAATTTATACTATTTTATGACTAATGTTTACTCATTTTTATGTCACAAACTGTGACTTGCATATCTTTTATAAGTTCATAACTAATTTGCAACAACATATTGGTCACAATGTAGTCATAAGAGTGACGATTAATATTATCGTAGCATATTCGTCACTAATTATGACAAACTTTTGTTACTGAGTTTTTTCGTCATAATATAGTGACGAAAATACTATGAATTTGTTACAAATAAACTTAGTCATAATATCGTATTTAAAGTGTCACAAATTTGTGACGGAAATTTTTTGTCTCAAAAATACGTCTCAATAAACTTATTTTCTTGTAGTGAGTGATGGAGTGTGGCAAAGCTCCGACGACTGGAAACAGTGGTCCGACGAGTGAAAAACCTAGCTAGCTCGAACAATTTTTGTTTCTTTCTCTTTTGTCAGTTTGTGTGTGCTCTTTCCCTCGGGCTCGCAGACACGACACACGAGCGTGGTCGCATGCTTAAATGCATACCCACAAGCCACTTGCAAAAATTGATTATATATATATTAGAAATTTTTGATTGTTTCTCTGGATTCCAAACATTGGGTACTAACTTCAATGTAGAATATATACACCAAGTCTAGATCTGCTTCAGCGTCACCATCTTTTCTTATTGATATTTGATGGTAGAAATGGTATTTAAAAGACTTTACTCAAAGATTTCCGTTTGTAAAAAAAAGAAAAAAAAAAGAAGAAGAAGCTGGCAACAATACAACCATCATGTATAATATACGTTAATAATATTAACTCAAAACAAAAGCTCCAAAGTAGAGACTGAAACATAGTAAGGTTTACGCGCAAGTACATATATAGAGATGTATATGACAAAAAAAAAGTAAGAAAAAAGACGAGATAGGGTTTAGGATTAAAGAAGCTATGTATGATGATAGATCGAGGGGATCGATATATGGTCATGATGAGAAGTCATGAGATGTCCAAAAAGGGTTGAACTCGAAAGCCTCCACCGCGTGGGCAACCTCGGACGACATCCACTGGGATGGAGACCACTCTTCTGCTTTCTCCGGTGTCATGTGTACATCTTTGATGTGATTCTGATTCTGATTCTGATGTTGATAGAGGCTATTGGTGGAGGAGGAGAAGCTGGTGTTGGGGTGACCAAATCGGATCATGTGGGATCCCTCGTGGTCTTCGGGGTCAGACGTGTCAATGGGAAAAGTTGCATAAGCTTGATGGAGCTGGCATGTGTGGTGGCCGAAGTAAGTGGTTGAGTACAATGGTGGATTGTGCTGGATCTTTTGAACCTGCTTCTTTGCTTCACAGTTCTGGTCCTTTGTGTATGCACACTTGTAGTAACTTCTTTGGTGATCAGATTCTTTGATCTGCTTTTGTCCGTATTTCCTCCAGAGGAAACCGTCGTGGTAGATCGGGGTTGAGGATTCATGTCTATGGTAGTCTGAGCTCTCTGCCACTGATGTCTTTCTGCAATCACCAAACTCATATTGATGAGCATATCATTCAATAAATTGATTCTTGAAGTTTTTGGAATTTATTCATACCTTCCCCTCTTGTGAAGTGGTTTCCTTGCGCTCTCAAGAACAGGAGAAGAGTCCTGAGGAGATGAGTTATTGGATTGATCGTCTTGGTGCTCATGATTAGTATCGATCAAGATGGAGAGAGCATCTGAGAAACAATGGAGGACGGACTTGGCCAAATCCTCCCTTTCCATGGACGAATCTGACTCGGTGTGGTCCATGACGAGCAGCTGGTTGGCGCACCCACGGCCGTGAAGCAGCTTCTCCATGGCCTTTTGTTGGCAAGAGTTCATCTTTTGATTTTTATTTTTGAGTAATATCGATCTGTGGGTTTATCACAAGTTAGAGATGTGATTGATGTCTCTTTATATATACTGTTGTATATAAACTATAAAGGTAGGGTGTTGTTAGGAAGTTTCGTATGTGTGAGTTAATTACTATACACTCCTTCGTTAACTTCTCCATCGGATATACTACTCCTATGTAACTCGCATTTTAGGAATGTGCGGATTAATGAGTGACCCCTCGAGATAGAAAAAGACAAAAAAAAACAAGTGTTACTAGTTGACTTACCCAACAACTCTATTTATTATTAAGTAAATTAGTTGATTAATCATGTGTAAACTCTAATCTAAGAACCATGACTTTATGAATCTCTTTACTACAAATTTCATTCATTCTCTTTGCAGTCAAAGAGGTTTCGATCAGTATAGAATTAGCTAGGAAAAAAAAGGGGAGGAGTCCCCATATATATATAAGGAGGGGTCATGTGGCACGTATGGCACCTGAAAAGATGGAACGCCGAATAAACGGGCGTAGATAACGGAGGAGCCACTTTGAACGGCGTAAAAGAGAGCTCCCTCAAAAGTGACGTAGGGTTCGTGACCTCATCGTACCGTGACGACGTGACGTCATTGGTGGTTGAGTTATGGTTGACAGATCATATAATGCACTAATCTCATCCATCCAACGATGGAGATCAATAGCTGCAAAAGGTTTTCTGGTTTTGTAATATAATAAGCGTAATTCCCATGTGCTCCTATCTTTGTTCTTGGATTTCTTTTCTACTCATGTTTCTTTCTTATATATACTGTCTAGATCTAAAGTACGTAACAGCTTCAACTTTTTTATTTCTCTCTTTCCCTTTTCTTCCTTTATAATAAAACCATTGATTAAGCTACATTAATCATAATTAAAAGTAGCCATTGCTTCTGCTTCAATATCGGCGGCTGAGTTTCTTTTACCTTATTAAGTTGTGACTTTCCTCCATCACAAATATGTAAACTTCAACTATTACTATTGTTTTTATTATGTGAATTTTTAACTACGTGTTTACCTTTATATCAAATGGACCCTCCCTAAACTTGGTCGTGCCGGTTTTGAGCTTCCCATTTATAAGTAGATATTACTATAGTTGTGTAAACATGCTCCCTAGCTCACATCATGATGCTCTTTGTGTTAATTGGTATTATATTCGGATCTAATTATATAACTGACTACATATAACGTAAAATATGATATAATGAAATAATTTAATTATCTCTAATGCAGAAACAGTAAAGTTAAGGATGACATGATAACTACGTATAGTTTTTAAAAACCGTAATGTTTGCAGAATTCAACAATTTATAGTTAGCATACATTCCACTAGAAACATCTATACTATTAAATGGGGAGTACACATAGAGATAAAAAAAAAAAAACAAAAAACATGACATATATCCATCTTGCCAAACAGACCAACTTGCCTACATAATTAAACTAAAAAAAATTAAACTTTTCTAAACCAGTGGTAACAATTATAAAAGAAATAAATGATTAACTCTTTCATAAGTAAACTTCCCTAAAAAAATGGTAACAATTACTAAAGAAATAAATGATTAACTCTTCCAATATTTTAGGAAACTATATTAACTATAAAAGATACATTCCTATATTTTATGAAATTATATTAATTACAAATAATAAATTTAAATATTTGACATACCGTCACTCTAAAAAAATTACAGCCAATAAGATTACAAAATGAAAATTTTAAATATTATAATAAAACAAAATTATTTCTATTAACAATTCCTTGAATTTATATAGTTATTAGAATTTTATAAAATAATAAGAGAGTTTTGCAATTAATAAAACTTATCATTTAACAAGATTTCCATAACAACTGTATCTAATTAATTTTTAATAGTAATATGAAAATAACTTAACTTTAATTTAAACAGATGATTTATTTTAAGAAATCTTGAAATAAATCAGTAATTAGTTTACCAAATATCTAAAATTAAGGGATTATTTCTAAAACTAACTTTATATATATACTCTCATCGGTTTAATAGGACTTGCAAAATCTAGACAATTAATTCATTATCCAAATCTAATCATCCATATAGATTCAAACATATTGTATATGCATTAACTGAAAAATAAATAAGCTTTTAAAAGATTTTTTTAATAGATTTTTGTTATTTTAAACGTAAAAGTAAAAAATGTTTAGCTAACTCTTTCCAGCCTATAAATAGAGTAATCGATTTAACATTCACATATCATATACACCACTCTAACACTATTGTTCTATCTCTTTGTTTCTGCAAAAAAAAAAATGTATATGTCTCTGTATTTAAGTTTGCATATATGCATATACTTTGCTAACATCTACTATATTCTTTTTTTTAGTTCACCAATACTATGTTTTATGTCCTGTTTATCATTTATTATTCTTATGAATTGTTAAATTTATAATTTTCAATCGTGTACATAAGCATATACAAATCAAGACTTTTTTCGACAGCATACATTTTTTACCTAGAGATTGTATATAAGGGAGGATTGTGGTATGAACGGGTGTTCATCCAATTGACATAGCATCTACAAAACAAGAAAATTACATATCTATTGAGAATGTATGTTTTTGATCGAAAATACAAATTGGTCCCATATTGAGAATGTTTTCTTTTATGCAACGGAAATTTGAGAACGGGTGTAGGACATGATGGAACATGATAAAACGGAAAGAGAATTACGTCCACCCCTAAATATTTGTATTTGTCTCAAACGAGTTTTCATCGTTGTTAGCGGTTATATATTTGATTTGATAGTTCACTAATTTAATAGAATCTAACCAATCATTTTGATTTAGTTTGTTATCAGTTCAACCATTATGTTGTTCCAAATTTTAAAATATTGGTGAACCCATTATTATTTTAAATTTTCAAACATTAATAAATTAAACCAAAAAAATCAAACTAAAATCTCAATTAGTATGAGTTTGATTATGACTACTAAAATACATTAGTTTATAAACATAACCCCGCACGTATGTGCGGGTCCGAACCTAGTTGCCTTTATAGTTAGCATACATTCCAGCATATAATTCAATTATTAATCATTGCTTTTCAAATAACAATGCACAACAATTTCAAAAATATACAAAATTACATTGATTTATTTTGTTAACAATAAATTGCAGGGAACCTATATTAATATTTTGAAGTACAATTTGGTTTATGCCTTTTAAATTTTACTTATTTAATTTTTGTTTACAATATTAACCCCTAAAACAATTCTGTAAATAACATTACAGAGAAACTCAAATACTAAACTTTCTTAAATTGACCAACATTTGTAATATTTATTGGCATAAAATCTTAACAACATCTATATATTCCGATTTTTTTTAAAAACAACTCTACCCATTAAAGTTTTAACCCATTAAATATTCAAAACTATTTTTATGGATGCTAGAATCTCTCAAATTTAAATGATATATAATAGATTTTCCATAACAAAAGTTTACAATCTCCATAATTATATTAACATTAATAAATTTCCTAAACCGAAATTCCAATTATAAAATATCACATTAAATATGTTGAAAACCCCCATATAATTTGGTTTATTTTTTTAATTTTTGAGGAAGTACCAAAAAAATTAAAATTCTATGAATTATCATAAACTATATATATTGACATGGAAAAGTTATAAACTATAAAAATATGCTAATTTGGTAAAACAATTAACATAATTAAACTTGATAAAAAACTTATTTTGATTATTTTTTTACATAAAAACTTATTTTGATTTTGGTGAGACGGGTTGGCATTAATCTCATATAGGGAGTTAAGTGAAATTGTTTTTTTTTAATACATGTACCATGAGATACATGTATTACTATACTATACATATACCACACGGTTTAAAACTTTGAAGACACTACAAAAATCCTATACTTTGAATAATTATATCAAATAGTAAAATTTTATATTTTTAAAATTAATAAAACAATAATAAAATAACAAATAAATACGATATAAATTTTAAAATTTTAAAATTAAAAATATTATATCCTAGTATAAGTTAACAATTGACACAAAAAGATACAGTACATAATTAATTGGATAAGTTTTGAAATTCAAAGCAGCATTAACCGAATAATTAATCAACAAGAGCTTAGCTGACTACTTAAATTATTTTATACCTTAATATGGTAATATGCATGCACACTGTAGTATTATCTCGTCTCATCCACTAGTTTGACATTATCGCGCATGTGCAGTATTAAACGGTGTCAGAGTCCGACGGTCTTACCATATAGATGATGTGCCCTAACGTCACTGCAGCATGCAGGTATAAATAATGCAAAGCACTCTCACGTTATAATGCGCTTATTGCTTAATCCTAGCTTCGATCCAATCTTCTCACCATTCATCCGCTAAAGGAAAGAATAAAACATTTTTATTTAAATTGATGAAATTAAATTAAATCTATATTAAAAAATAAAAAATAAATCTATATTCTATACAGTTAACATTATCTTCTTCTTCTTCTTCTTTTTGGTCAACGTGCGATAGTAATGTATTTAGAAGATGAAGTAGCATCAACGTTTCACCGTTTCAAGTAGCGATATATAGTACTTCTTATTCGGTAAGGTTTACACAAGTCAACAGTCGACGGTCGACCCAATTAACATGGAGAAGATATACTGAAACATAATAAAGATTAGTTTAGCGTATAAAATTTGTAAGCACGAGAAAATTTGTTGTAGGTGATTTTGCAAATATGGCAACGATATACGGAACCTCGTTGAAGTCAACCAAAGAGACGTAAAACGATTGACAAGACTTCCAACCACTAGTAAATATGTATTATATAGTTACATTTTTTGCTACAAAATATAATAATAACAAATAATATCTATAAATTGTTACAAATTAGTGACAAAATTTAAATTAATAGTTATTGTAGCTAATTAGTTACTAAGTGTAGCTATATAGTGACAAATAGTAACATACATAATTTGTAGAAAAATGTTACATATTTAGTGACATAAAATTTTGTAACACTATAACACACAACTTTAAATGTAACAATTTGTAACATTTTCCTCACCTTTAAACACTTAAAACATTTTTCTTTCCCTTCCTCAGTGACCTAAAATTTATTTTTCCCCAAACTAAAATTAAGGCAATCTGTTTCGAGAGATTGGAGATGAGATCTCCGTCCTCCTGACCTGAGGAGGAAGATGAGAGAGAGACTCGCAATCTTTCAGATCGGAGAAACGTTCTTCAGGATCCTCCTCCAACCTAAACTCGAAATCACCAGCGTGACTGTGACCTACGATTGTTAGCCTACGCTCCGTAAAATTCACTCCGTAAGTCTCTCCGGCGATTTTCTGGGTCCTTAACGCCCTCGAAATCGCTCACTGTTCTTGGGTTATCTTTTTCTGGCTCTGTCTCTGCGAAATTTTGCTTGTCGTTTGGATTATATCCTTATTTTGTTGGTCTCTCTGTTGATTTTATATATCTCGATTTTGGATTTTTTGGATTCTTAGGGCTCCGGAAATGGTCATCGACGTTTAAACGGAGAAAGATGCCTCTGCTGATTCACCCACTTCTGTTCTCAACGAGGAGGTTTATTTTGTGTTATACATTTCTTCTTTGGTATAATATTGTGTAAAAAGCTTAGAAAGAAAAAGTTTTCTGTAAATGGGTATATTACTTTCACTGCTACTTGATTTTGCTCTTTATCTGATTTTGAAGGATAACTGATTTTGGTCTCCGTCATCGTAACACTGATTTTGGTCTCCGTTATCTGATTTTGAAGGATGGTTCTTCTTCGAAGCCTTCTCTTCTCGGCCCTGTTTATTATGCAGGTTTCCATTACAAAGGTAACTCCGACAAATACATATTGCTCTCTTTCATGTTTGATTTTGTTCTCTCTTAAATCACGACTTCTGAACTTTAAATATTTGTGTATGCTTTGTTTTTTTCAGGTTCATCCATCTTAATGTACTTGGCACACAAACTCATTGTTTGGTATCAGGGACAAGAAGCTTCAATGCTGCTTCCTTTCTCATATGTTGTGGTCTCGGGTGCTATAGGATCATGTTCGGTTTTATTTGCCAAGTCACTGTGAGATGCTCAGTGACTTGATTTATTTCTCTCATTGTCACATCGACTTAATCTATTTTGTCACATAGCCATTGGAGAAATATTCTCTGCTACAGACTCTGTTTGCACCTTGCAAGTAAGAATTTTCTTAACATTGGGTGTTGCAGTATGCTTCTTTCGCTCTTCTCCTCAAACTTCAGCACTAGAATTTGGAGTTAACTAGAAAAGTTCTAACTCATTTTCTTTCTCAGGCTGGATTGCTCAGTGCTTTCATTATGAAGAATCTCTATATTGGAAGGTATATATTGCGTGTTTATGGCTCGTTATATACATGATTTTCTTTTTTGGTTAGTTTTTGATAGTTCTATGCTTTGTTAGTTACGTTCTTTCTTTAATACTTTACTTTCTTTTTTGGTTAAATCAGGCACTCTACTGATCGTGAAGTTGTACATATTTATGCTATAGTATGCATCTGCATAAATGTTCATGGTAACTCATCGATTACATAAAGACAAAGTGCATTCCATTTGTATCTCCATATTTAAGCCTTGTCTTTACTAATTATATGATTTCATTGCAGGCCTGAATATATACTTTTGGTTATCATTCATCTCTGTCATTGTAAGTAAACAAAAGCAAGAATAAGTAAAAAAGCTTGAAATCCATAAGACACTAACACTAAGAGAATGTGTTTGTATTTGTTTATTGTTTAAGCTTGTCATCTTGGTTGGAACCAAACTAGAGCATGTTGTCTCAGGTTAAGGAGCAGCAGACATGCACAACTAATGGGGCTCAAGTCAAACCACATGACAGACTCTTCTGGTTTGGGAAACTATCTTTTTTGAATGTATTTATATATCTTCTATTTGTAAGTGGTTTTTAACTCTCTGTTTGAGAGTTTAAAACTCTATCTTGTTTGAGTGTATGATATTAAACTAAGTTTAACATTAATTATAATTGTGTATGTTTTGCAATTTAATTTTTAATATATTTTCACATAATTTGTTTTTATTGCTAGATATAAAACCTTTCAATAATTTTGATCTAATAAAAGCTACCGTTAACATATATTTGCCGTTTGTCGTTTTTTGTAACAAGTTTATGACAAGTAACTTTGTAGCTTGGTGTGAGTCTATTTGTCACCAAAATTTTGTAACTTTTTGTATATAGTTGCTACTAATACTATTGCCGCAAATTGTAACAAATGGTGGTAGATAAATGTAACATTTTGTAGCAAATAGCTACGTTTACACTAGTATCTAAATTGTAGCAAGTTGCGACAGTTTGCTATGAAGAAAACTTTTGCTACGACAAAATAATTACTAAATTTTTTTGTCACAATTCTGTAGCAAACAAATTTTAGCTACGAAAAATACCACATAACTACAATTATTTCCGTAGCAATGTAGAACATTTTTACTAGTGAACGGACCGACTAATTAGTAACCGCGACTGGAAATATGCTAGTCGATTTGTTTTGTGATCCTTACAAAAATCTGACTCAGTTTAGCAAACTTGTGCTATTAATTATTAGCAAACGTATAATTCCACCTGTCAAAATTTAATTCTTAGCTAGAAAATATGGTCTTATCAGCAGCTGGTTTTAGTAATTATAGAAAAAGATATATACATATATATATATACACACATATAAGCAGGGCCGGCTCAAGTTTTTTTGGATCTTGTGCAATTTTTTTTTTTTAATAATTTGGAGATCTTAGTTGTAAATTTCAGAAATTTGGGGTGTTTTCTTGTCAAAATATCAGGACCTAAAACCTTGTAATTTTTTTTAAAAAAATACTTGCACCACCCCATTGCCGGGCCTGCATATAAGAACAGCAACAAGATAAAAACATCTCGTAATATCCTGATATGTGATTATGGTCTTGTATTATTAGTGTAGTATATATATATATATATATATATATATATATATAACAAAAAGATTTTTCGATAAAAACGTGAAGGAAAATAGCTATTATTGTAGTCTTTAGAAGACATATTTTTTTAGTCACACGATAGATATATCAATGTTACCGTATTACGTATGCGGGATTAAATAAACAAATTTTGTCTTTTGGTCATCATCCGCTAGAATGGGACTAGCAAGAGAGAAGTTGGAATTAATCACGTTCTTGTATTCGACTAATAAAGGGTGTGGATGAGGTGTGTTTTAGTTGTCGTTTCTTGTATTCAACTTGCGGGGTTGGATCTTACTTTACAAATTGATAGATCATAGATAGATTTTAATTGTTTCTTTAACAAATTAAATAATCAGTCACCGAACTAGTAGATGCGATGGCGATAAATAATTGACTGATTGTTTATGTTATAAGTATTGATACATATATTGTATTTGTAATAACCTAACCCTTAAATTATAAAAATGTAATGTCTGGTTTATTATAGAAAATGGTATGGATGTCTTCTTAGCGGACCCCATTCTTACGTTGTTTGGTTATACTTTCGATTCCATGTTCCAATTTTATAATTTGGGAGCGTATAAAATTATAAAATTTGAAGGGATTAAGAAAAAAAAAAAAAAGAGAGGTGAAAATGATGAAGATTGTAGGGGGTTAGAAAACTAAAAAGGAGGTCGCTGATGAATGTTTTGGGCTAACGTAAGTAAGAATACCAAATATAGATAGAGTCAAGAGTTAAAAACAAAAAAAGGATATATCAAACCAAGTGGATAGAGCTGGTTTCTATGAAAAATAATGAAATCTAAAAACCTATCACAAATTGGTTTGTTTATTTGTAGTGGTAGTATCAATCAATAATAATCACAACATTTTTAAGTACACTATATATAAAGTTAAAATACCGATAGAGAGATCTAAAAGAAAGAATTATATCAAATTGAGTCGTAAATATGCGAGAGATATTGAATGCCCGCCTGCCTGCCTGCCTGCCTTGCCTTGCCTTGTTGGTTAAACAATTGTAGTTGCCGACAAAAGAAAAAACGGAATAGAAAATACTAGTATAGTAAGTGAAAATGAATTAGCAGAATAAATTAAATTTGGTCTTCTAATTAATCTCGCGTGAAATAAGAATGGGCCTCTTCCAGAGCAAGAGAAAAGGTCCAATTGTAAGAAGAATGGGCCGCGTGAAATAAGAATGGGCCTCTTCCATTACAGATCTTTGGAAGAATAACTCGGTTTGATGGACATATCAAATTGGGCTATGTTGGGCCACTTGAGTCTTTCGACACGAAGAAGAAGATGTCGTCCCTCATCGTCATCGTCGAGACCTTTGGACATAAATGAAGCAGCCAACCAACCAAAAACAGAACTGAGAAGAGAAGATAAGATGGCCTCTCTTCTCTCTCCCGCCACGACCGCCGCCGTAGCATTTCACTCTTGCGGCTTCTCCACGCCATCTCCCTTTACATCCCAAAAGAGCATTTTCCTCCTCAGCCGCCGGAGTTGCATGATGAGATGCAGTTTCTCTCCTCAGGACATTATTCCTCTTGATTCTCTATCTCATCTCCCTGCTGTCCTTGACTTTCAGAATTCCTTTTCGGATTCCCAGAAATGGGGATTCTTTGTTTCCGCCGGACTTGTCTGGTTTTACCTCACGGCCAGGCCCGGCGTTCTCATCGGCGCCATTGACGCCTACCTTCTCGCTCCCCTCCAGCTTGGCCTCGACACTCTTTTTGGGACTAGGAGGTTGAAGAGGTCCGATTTCTTGGTCACTGAGAAACTCGGCGAAGGCTCTTTCGGCGTGGTTTATGCCGGCGTCCTGCTCCCCAAGAACTCTACTGTTAATGATGACGTCAGGGTTAGCAAAGCTCGAGCTAAAGCTATGGACTTTACCGGAGAATTCAAGCAGAGAGTCATTCTCAAGAAGGTATATCTATATATAACATACCCCTTAGAACTGAACTGAAACAAGTGAGATTAAACACTCATCATCAATAAATAATGCAGGTGAAGCTAGGAGTACGAGGTGCGGAGGAATTCGGCGACTACGAAGAGTGGTTCAACTACAGACTCTCAAGGGCGGCTCCTGAGACCTGCGCTGACTTTCTCGGAAGCTTTGTCGCAGACAAGACCAACACCATGTTTACAAAAGGCGGCAAATGGCTTGTCTGGAGGTTCGAGGTGCTCTTCTTTACCTTAATAATATATCTCTATCTTATCTAATTTTATTCTACACCAACAATGACGCTCCGCTCTGGTTCCCTTCAACAGGGAGACCGTGACCTCGCTGATTACATGAAAGATCGGAGCTTCCCTTCCAATCTGGAGTCCATCATGTTTGGCCGCGTTCTCCAAGGCGTCGAGTCTGTGAAACGTCGTGCATTGATCATTAAGCAGATCATGCGCCAGATCATTACATCTCTCAGGAAAATCCATGGTACGGGCATTGTTCACCGGGACGTTAAGCCTGCCAACTTGGTCGTTACAAAGAAGGGCCAGATTAAGCTCATCGACTTTGGTGCTGCTGCTGATCTTCGCATTGGCAAGAATTACATCCCCGACCGCACATTGCTCGATCCCGACTACTGTCCTCCTGAGCTCTATGTCCTCCCTGAGGAAACGCCTACTCCTCCTCCCGAGCCTATAGCCGCTTTGCTTTCCCCGATTCTCTGGCAGGTCGTTTTCGTTCTCTCTCTCTCTCTCTCTCTCTCTATGTTTTGCCTTCTTTACTTCACTTTAGTCTCTGTCTGATTTTTGGAGTGCTGATTCTTACAGTTGAATAGTCCGGATCTTTTTGATATGTATTCTGCTGGGATAGTGCTTCTACAAATGGCGGTTCCGACCTTAAGATCTACTGCGGGTCTTAAGAATTTCAATTCGGAGATCAAGTCTGTTGAATACGATCTTAATAGATGGCGGGACAGAACTCGGACGAGGCCAGACTTGAGCATACTCGATCTCGACTCCGGCAGAGGGTGGGACCTCGTCACTAAACTCATTTCCGAGAGAGGTTCTCTGAGACGCGGACGCCTTTCAGCCGCTGCTGCTCTCAGACACCCTTATTTTTTGTTGGGTGGTGATCAAGCTGCCGCTGTTCTTTCAAAGCTCAGTTTCAGCAAGTGACTCTGCTTTTATTTTTATCATGTAAATGTACACAATAATAACACAACTCTGTTCCTTAAATACATATCATATATATATATATATATTTCTGGTTATATTCTCTGCTTCCTTCTTGATTCACAATCAAACGAGTTTTGTTATGCCTGAGCGGTTTTGCATATCAGCCGTCATCATCAGGTCTTAAATCATAGCCTGCAGAGGTATATACTCGTCTGGAATCTCCCTCCAAGGTAAGTTTAAACACCCATCTTGATTCACATATATAATATTAAACACCTGTATACACTTGTCATTGTATTCTTGTGATTCACAAAAGGTTGTGATACTTAAAGCTCGTCGTGCGAGAGGAGGGCATCTAGAGCAGTTTGATTCTTTTTCTTGCATCCCCACTTGCATCTCCAGCTACACAAGGAGTTAAAGATGGCGAGTCGCTTCGACTGCAGAGATATGATCTTTGAAGCGGTGTGCGCTCTTGTGAGGTAAACTGCGTAGCCGTCATCCATGAACTCTGCTCCCTGAGGGAAGACCTGCCACACTAGACTTCCAGCACCAGCCCCTCCTTTCCTTGTTGAGTTGAGGGTCATCTTGTACACCGTATTCAACATCATGTCACGGAAAGATGTGTTGAAACCAGGGTCATGTGCGGACACACCAAACTCTGTGAACAGAACCGGCATTCCCAAGTACATCTCTGCGTCCTCCACATGAGATTGCATCCAAGAGCTAGTGAATTCCAAGAAAGAGTTTGATACTGCCGTCGATATCCTACAGTTAGCAATCATTTACATACTCCGTTTTAGCTATTGTCTGTTTTCAGATTCAGGGCAGTGTCTGTTTCTTGGTATTATTGCATCTAAACTTACCAGGTGTCTGGATAGACGTGAACCGTAGCAAAATCGACGCCAAGAGCCTGATTATTTCTGATGAAGTCAGTTCCGACTTGTGCAGCGTAGGAGTTGGGATTGTATCTGGTTCTCGCAGGGGCAGAGGGACCATAAAAGCCTTCAAGTCCGATCTCCACCAAATGTTTAGCGTCTATGCTTTTCACAAAAGCCGCCATTTCTTGTATCCAGGACTGGAGTTTGTCACCGGAGGGATCAGAGGGGCAGCGAGGCTCATTCATGAGTTCCCAGGCGAAGATTGTGGGGTCGTTCTTGTAAGTTATGTTTGTGTAGGTGTTCACTCTATTCAGCACCGTCTGCAA
>NC_025704.1:23054-42764 GCF_000633955.1 Camelina sativa | reverse complement strand
AGACGTGAACCGTAGCAAAATCGACGCCAAGAGCCTGATTATTTCTGATGAAGTCAGTTCCGACTTGTGCAGCGTAGGAGTTGGGATTGTATCTGGTTCTCGCAGGGGCAGAGGGACCATAAAAGCCTTCAAGTCCGATCTCCACCAAATGTTTAGCGTCTATGCTTTTCACAAAAGCCGCCATTTCTTGTATCCAGGACTGGAGTTTGTCACCGGAGGGATCAGAGGGGCAGCGAGGCTCATTCATGAGTTCCCAGGCGAAGATTGTGGGGTCGTTCTTGTAAGTTATGTTTGTGTAGGTGTTCACTCTATTCAGCACCGTCTGCAACGCAACCACGTTCAAGTTACAAAACAAAAAGAGGTGCTTTTCGGATATATAAGCAGTGAGATGGATAGAATAATCACCCGGACATGAGACTGGTAGAAGTTTCTGAGAGTGGGGTTGGTGAAGAAGTCGTCATCAGAGGTGAGATTAAGGCCGGAGGCGTTCCCCCATTTAACATACTGAGCTTTGCCGCCATATGCGTCCCAGTTGTTGACCAATGACAGTATAAGTCTGATCTTGTACTTTCTGGCCTCGCTCACCACGAAATCCAGGGCCTGCCCAATTGCTTAAAACCTTGAAATAGAAATAGAAAAAAGTGTTGAAGGTAGAAGCTTTAGGTGTAGAGATATGTACCTTGAAGACCTCTTCATCGTAAACAGAGGGAGATTTTTGGAGAGCTCTCCATTGGCCGTCATTGAAAGCCCATGTCCTGCCTACCGTCATTCCAACTGCGGAGGCTTGTTGGAACACTTCCGTCACTTTGCCTCTCGTGGAATTGTCAGCTGCAAGAACCATCATCCAATATGTGTTGAAGCCATTCACGTAGAACGGTTGTCCATTTTGCGTAAATTGCATCCCTTTCCTCTCAACCATCTCCCATTCTTCTTCTCCTACTGATTCTTCTGAGTTAAACCTGCAAAAATCACCCTCAACTTTGTCATTCTTCCCTACAGGTAAATTAATTCCGAGACCAATTTTTTGAATGATCGTCTAATGTTGTTAGTACTCATGGGACTCGCTGTCAAAGTCTGCGAGAGCTCTGTTTTGTGTTAGAATTATGAAAACCGCAGAACAGAGCACGATTCTGAATCCTAGTCGGTCCTTCATTTTTGCAGGTTTATGGATGAGAACAGATTCATCGTCATTTGGATGCATTTTGAAGTATATATATTCAAAGCCAACAAAAGATGGACTCAATTTTTTATAATCCAAAACTTTAACTTACAAGGCAAGAGAATGGGTCCTAGGTTTCAGCACATGTTGGAGAGATATCAATCAGAGGACTGATACGTGAGACAGTTCCAAAGTAATCTGTCACTGCCAAGCTAAGATTCGAAGCGCACCCACTAGGGTTAGCTGACATGTCCATTTCAATTTTTCCGTGCAAGCTTCGGACCAACCCACCCATCTTTTAAAGTCATTTCATAGAGAAGTGACTGATGAGTCATCCTTTTTTTTTGTTTTGTTTCTTTTCGTTTTTTCTCAGGATTTCTGGTTGAGCACGAAAATGCACAATGTGATCTAACTCCTCTTTACCGTCACAGCTCAATTGCCGGAAATAAAATTAAGGAAACTCGTGTTTTGCATTACCTTACATTACGTGCATAGAAAAGACACGTTACTCTCAGCAAATTTGCACCGTTTGCGTGCTGTCTCAGCAACTGATCATTAACATTAACGAACTTCCATTAGACATACACTAAAAACAACATCTCAGAAATGTTTTCCAGAGTTTTAGCTCAGCCCTATATCTCTCAGGAAAACATCTTCTAGTTCAAGTTTAATTAGTATTGTAAAGAAAAACATCTTCTGGACTGGTTCAAGATTGTACAATTGACTAACAAAGTCAGAAGAAGTTGCATATACAAGAACTCACTATAATCCTCCTTACAGCGGAACCTTGCCCAGCAGGTGGCTCTATAAGTTCCATATCTTGATGAGTTATTCATAGGGGACTTGGTACATCGATCAATGCTGCTAAACCACACTGCACAAAGCAGAGCCAAAATATCTGTATCATTTTATCTTATCATCTTTCCCCTGATCTGAATGTTGCAGAGATGATTCTACTTACCATCTCACATCTGAGAGTGAAGAGACCATTATATTCCCCGAGAGCTGTGTCAGGACTTTTGCAGCAGATGCAGATTACGAACGCATCTAAGACAATGAATACATATCACACAAGACTCCCATTGCTAGAAAAAAAAAAACATATAAACACGGAAGACTAGTTATGGAATTTACCAATGTATCTCCGTAACACAGCTTGAAAATCCCTATGAGACACTAAACCCTTCATCTCTAGCCGTTGCTGTTTGTTCAACAATCCTTTTGTCTCCATTTGGAGAAGCAAGAAATTCATGACATGATCTGGCTTCCTATGCATCCTGAACAAGGTAGGTATGTTAAAGAGTGATACACCAGTCGACTCAACAAGTAGAGTTAAAAAGGAAAGATCAATAACGAAATAGAACAAGTCGTACGTTCTGCAGAGATCAGCAAAGTTTAAACAAACTGTTACCGTCCCTTGTGCAAGGAGATGAGGAGGCATCATTACTGTTCTTGGCCTTTCTGTAGAAGCCTCAAGATCGTCATCACGAAGCCTATCAAACGCCCTACGCAAGAGCTGCGGAGCATAGAAAAAGCAGCTCGGGTCATAGTCAAGAACCACAGAAGAGAACATCAAAAAATAATTACAGCAATAGCAATAATAAAGACTACCTCCTTGTAGCCATAATCTGGCTCATCAAAGTTCTGGCAAGATTGACGGTGTGGTGCATTATCCTCTGTTGACAACATCAATAAATAGTATCGTAGCTTCAGACACCATTATACATATGAGTTCGATTAATTAAATGATTATCTTCCAACGCCATTCTTTGGAAACCTAATTACTTACCCAAAAAGTGTCCTCCTTCCTGGAACAGAGGCTTGCTCTTCTTCTTCTTCTTCTTCTTCTTTTTCTTGGAAGGGTCAAATCCACTGATCTACATCGTCAGCATAAGCTTTAGCAAATTGGAATCCGGAGAAACGGTGATATAAGGGGTGGAGAAGAAAGAGTACCCATGAAGAATCGCTATCTAAAACCTCGACTTCAAGTTTCCAGCATCGCTGCTTTTGCTGTAAATCCATCGTCGCCGGCGGGTCGGACTTGTTTCAACGATGATCGGATCGGAGCCAAGTTAAATAATATGAAACGAGGGTTTGTCATTGGGCCCGTATTGGGCCTTCAGGCTTTTTTTTGTTTCTGTCGACAAATAAATAAGGAGGATATATGAATATATTGGATTTATTACAATGTTGTACAACTAAGATAACTAATTATTGGTTAAACTTTAAAAATAAGAAAGGTTGAGTTGAGTCAAAAAGGAGTAAGTGTTTTTTGTACAGAGATAGTAGTTGTAGTCAGCGAGGAGCGATGCTGGGAACAAAGCCGCTGCTGAGATCGCTTCCTAATAGGCTCGACGATTCGTAAAGGTCTCTGGTCACATTCGACGACGATGTTGAGAGCACTGATGAAGACGATGCCATTTCCATTCTTGCCTCCTTATCCGGGGCTTCTTGGAGCAGTGCCTCCAGCTCTTTTACTACCTCCGCCATACCAGGCCTCATCTCCGGTGAGTCGTGGCTACACCTTAGTGCCAAAGCCGCAAACTTTTCAACACTTTCTATCGACCACGGCTCCATTCTCTTGTCTATCAGCGATACCATCATATCCCTCTGATCCGCTGTCTTCACCTCTCGCACGATATTTTTGCCATGGGATATGGCGTGCATACCAGTCAGCAGCTCCAAGAACACAACTCCAATGCTGTAAACATCGCTCTTGTCCGTCAGCTTGTGTGTCAGGAAATATTCCGGATCCAGGTACCCCTGCAACACATTCAAATAAACTAAGCATATGAGATATGTTTTGTGCCAAAATATACATAATTATCACATTATTCATTTTGATGACTCACTGGAGTCCCACGGACAACGGTTGAGACGTGTTTAGGCACATCCTCTTCATCTTCCAAAACAGGAGCAAGTCGAGACAGTCCAAAGTCCGCAACTTTGGCATTGAAGTTAGGGTCAAGGAGGATGTTACTGGCTTTGATGTCTCGGTGGAACACTGGCGGGTTGGCTTCTGTGTGAAGGTAGAGAATGCCTTTGGCTGCTCCCAACGCAACACGAATCCTCATCCCAAAGCTCAATGACTCCTTCCCCTTAGCTGCATCACCAAATATTTTCTATCAGTTTAAAGAAAACTAAATGACACACATCCAAAAAAGCGCCCCCATAAATCTTAGTGACTTTCTACCAGACAGCCAGTCGCGCAGGGTGCCATTTGGCATAAATTCGTACACCAGCATCTGCACATTCAGTAACTTCATCATAAGCAATTATATTTAAAAAATATCTATTCAGGCGGCTCTACTGGGTACAAGAGAGTACCTGCTCGCCTTCTTCGTCACAATAACCGATCAGTGACACTAGATTCCGATGATGCAACCTCGAGAGCAACTCTATTTCATTCAAGAACTCCTTTTCACCTTGCAAAGAACTCTCATCTGCTCGCTTTACTGCAGCAACCGTTTTGTCAGATAACACACCTCTATAAACCTTTCCATAGCCTCCGCGTCCAACCAAAGTTGAGCTGCTAAAATCCTCGGTGGCCTCTGCTAGTTCTTTGAAAGTGAAGCCTCTTATCCCAGAATTCATCAAGGAAGCCTTCGAGGCTGACAAAAATATAACAGATTCAGTTAAAGTTGGTCCTATATCTAAGTGGGATAGATTGGGAATAGAAGATTCGAATGAACTTACAAGACCGTCTTCTAGATATCTCTCGCTCGTGTTTGCTGTATCTTCTAAGCAACAAGGCTGCAACCACGGCAGATATCGCAACAGCAGTAACTACAGCCCCTGCAGTTATTGCTGCTAATCGTCCCCAGCTGACGCCTTTCCTTTCACTGTTGAAGTTAACTGAGGAGATAAAAGAAGACTTCCACTTAGCAGTCAATCTCGATCTGCTTGTGTTAAAAAAAAAAAACACTTATTAGGTTAAAGACGCGCACCATATGAATAAGGCCCCTGCAGAGTGAAGTTGAGCAGTTCGTACGGGCCGAATAAGTCGCTACCAGGAAATCTCCATGAAGCGAATATGTCCCGGATTCTGAGAACTTCACTGCTGTTAAACGTTCTTGTATAGGTTTCATTAACTTTCGGAAAAAGTTTTAGATACATCCTCAAACGAGGCCCTTTCTCCCACTCATATGAGTCGATCCAGAGTTGATATGGTTCCATCTGAAGGAAATCAGCAACATACTCGTCAAATTGATCAATGTATGGAGGGAAGTATGAGAAGCTAGGACTTTTGAGACGATATCCAATTCTGAGAGGCGCTGCGCAAAAGCATGGTAACGGGGATGCTGGGCTGTATTCGTAGAAGTCAGGAGTGGGACAGGCTAGTGGAGGACAGTCCAGTGCAGAATTAGTTGAGTTGGTTGGTAGTGATGTCCACTCTTTTCCTATGGACTCACAAAATAGGTTTGCATTTGATATGCTTCCATTTTTGCAGATCGGATTACCATCAAGCCTGTAAATGAATTACACTCCCTGTAATAAGCATTCAAGACATAAACATCAAAAAAAAGTTACCTAAAGTACTGATACGGCTAAAGACGCACCTTAAAGTGATATTTTGTGGAGGAGTTAGATCTCCTTGCACTCGTGACAGAGAATTATTCCTAAGATCACTGAAGGAATCGAGAGAAAAACAGGAAAATTAGAGAAGTTGATGAATTGCTACTGGATGCAAGTGAAGTAGGGAAACAATGATTTTACAGTAGAAGTCTAGCTTTCTTCAATAATGAGATATTCGTCCAAAGGGAATCAGGGACAGATCCAGATAACACATTGTTCTTCAGCAACCTGCAGAAGATGACATTTTTATTTGCGAAGTCAATATTGCTACTCACAAGCTTATTCACTTTGGATATAGCGTAACACAAATATAATAACTCACAGCATCTGAAGCAAAGGGAGATCTGAGAAGCTCTGTGGGATGGATCCGTTAAGTATGTTGTTTGATAAATCACTGTAATTAACCAGTATAATACTCAAAGCAGTAAGGTATACGTGGAAACATAATTAAAAATCTGAAAAAAGAAACTGAATTAACAACTGTATAGAGCATACATGGTTGTCACATCCTTAGAAAGGTTAGAAGAAGGTATAGGTCCAGTGAGCTCATTCCAGCTCAGGTCCCTGTGTGAACAAGAAGCACAGACACATTCACAACATTGGAAAGAGAATCCATGCATTGAGATTGATCATAACTTACAAGTATTTGAGATGACGTATCCTGCTAAAATCAGGAAGTGCCCCTTTCAAACTACAATTTCTAAGACTCCTGAAAGTGCAAAAAGACGAACGAACATAATAAGCTCTCTCTATATCTTTGAAGTGAAACAAGGACTTAAGATTACAGTGGCCCAAAACGTACAGCTTCAGAATACTTGAAAAGTTTCCATAGGAAGCTGGGATATCAGATCCACTGAAGTTGTTATTATCCAGTTGCCTGCAGCGGAGGATAATAACCATAAATTTAACGAATTACTTTTAGAACGAGGTAAACACACATAATAGAGAAACATACAGGATTTGCAGGTTTGGCAATGCAGAGAGTTGTGGTGGAAGATTTCCAGACAAATTATTGTTGTCTAGCAGCCTGTAAATTTAGTTCGACTCTTTAAGGCTTTACCATCATAATGTCACAAAATTATGGAAACACTGGCAACATTGTGGCAATGACTCACACATGAAAGATGTTAGTAAGATTGGAAAGCTCAAGTGGAATCTGTCCGCTCAACGAATTATTGTTGAAGTGACTGTACAAGGCAAAAATAAAGATATTATGAGATGCTATTGGAAAACCTGCATTTAAGGTTGACATCAGTGTCTGGCTTGATGTTCAGACTCACAGATGTTTCACTTTTTTCAAGTTGGAAAAGGACTTTGGTATTGGTCCTGTGATGTTATTCTCATCTATCTGGAACCTGTTCAAGTTCGAAAGATAACCGAGTTCGCTTGGTAAAGACCCTGA
The DNA here is from genome assembly GCF_000633955.1 of Camelina sativa. Lineage (NCBI taxonomy): Eukaryota > Viridiplantae > Streptophyta > Magnoliopsida > Brassicales > Brassicaceae > Camelina > Camelina sativa. Next base: position 35,628 of record NC_025704.1, on the reverse strand, counting down.
AAGTTTGTTTCCATTCAGCAGCCTGACAACATGTTACAGAATCAGAAGATAAACAAGGTGAACACATGTGCTTATCAAAAGTGTTCCATCTAGAGCAATGCTTATTTATCAGGTAGTTCCAACTTACAAGAGTACCAGGGATGATATCTGTCCTATCTCCTTCGGAATTGAACCACTTAAATTGTTCCACATGAAATCTCTTGATAGATTCAACATGAAAGAATAATTTTACAGTCAGTAGAAATTGGTGTAACCAAAATATAAGGCGTTCCCATATGCACACTTTGCAAAGCTTAACATCTTGAAACTTACAATATTTCAAGATGAACTAATTTTTGGAGCTCTGGTGACAAACTTCCAGAGAGGTTCATATTCATCAACAGGCTGCTTGACAACAAAAGAAAGGATCAGGGAAGGAATCCTATTATAGGAATAGCTGGTCATGCAAACAACGGTTCCGAGAGAGAGAGAACAAAAAAAAAGACAAGGGAGCCAGCTTCTCCCAAAAGTTAAGCCTGTTAACTCCAGCAGAGTAACAAGGAAAGCAGGAAGACACATACGGAAAAAGAAAAAGAAAAAGAATAAAGTCATACAGTTCTCGGACATGCAGGTAGTCGTCAGTACCAATCTCATTAAAGCAGATAACTCCTGTCCAATTTGATCTGCAAGGGTCTCCTCTGTTCCAATTTCTCAAATTGTCTTTAGGGTCAATTAAACTTCTCTTAACTGATCGTAAAGCAGTGACTGCGAACGGAAAAAGATAGTTGAAAATCAGGTAAGAGAAGATGGAAACTTGGGGAGCAGTAACGTTCTCAGAAACAAAGATAAGAAGAAGAAGAAGAAGAAGAAGATTAAAACTGTAGTCACCTTCAGAAGGGTGTGTTCTTAGTGCATCGGCAAGAAGAAGGAGGAGAAGACAACAAAACGCAACAAGGAGCGCATGTAGATAGACGCTTTGAGGCAACATCATCATGAAACCTTAATAAGAAAACGTGACAGCGTAAGAAGCAGAAATATAGATATATAAAGATTTAAAGCAGTGTTGGTTTCTAGGAAGATGAAAGAAATCAATATGCGATATGAGCAATGAAGTCAGATTCAAGAGCAGCAGCACAAGGTGGTCGTATTTATGACAGAAATAGACACAAGAAGTAAAATTCAAATCAAAGCATTCAAGAGCTCAAAGCCAAGAAAGATGATTACCTCACTGTTTGGATCAGCTATACATACCCGCCCCCGCCCTCTATAAGCTAAAAGTCAATATATGCAGACGACAATGCAGATTAAATCAAAGGGGCACTAATCATCGTCCGGGAAATTAATCGAGCGAGAGAGAGAGAAGAAATGACCTTGATGATGATCTTGACTTGTCTGCCATTAAAAAAAAAAAAAAATCCGAAAAGCATATAAAACCTTTACTGCTTTACAACGCCCAAGTGGTAAAAAGAAGAATGTAAACTGGGGTTGACTCTACCTGCAAGTCCAGGAGCACAATCGTGCCTCGTGCGTGAGCTTTTCTGACAAAAATAAGAAAGCCATTATAATCGATCGGCAAAACCCAACCCAACCCAACCTAACATAGACGGCGTTTTGAAAGTGACCCCCGACCCAGAGAGAGAGACGCGCTCTTTGTGGGTCCTTTTTCTTCTCACGCCTAGTCATATTATTAAGGGATGGTCAACTCCTCCTCCTTTCTTCTCAGTCCATCTATTATTTTATAAACACAACATATAATTTGCCTATTTAGGCTATAGGCCCATGATATATTAAGTAGGCTTGCATTAAAAGAAAGCCCATTTAGAAATGGATTATTAAAGCAGTCTGTCGCTCCCTTAATTAAAAGTCAACCTTTTGGGATTGGATCCACAATACAACAACAACAATTCGTCCTACTTGGAAAAATAAAAACAAGTCTCAACCGTTGATTATTCACACAGACGATTCTCATCATCATCAGCTCTCTCTCGTCTCCGCAGCAGCTCGCCGGATCTCCGTTGTCTTCTTCCTCTGGGCCTCCGCTTACCTGAACCCCCCCNCCCCCCCCCCCCTTTTTGTTGTTTCGTTTTCGTCCCTAGTCAAAGCGATCGCCTACTATTCTTCCCCTCTTATCCAATTTAATCTTTAGGGTTTCCTCGTACACGATGATATGTATTATTAGCTAAATACAATTTGATTTCCTCTCCTCCTCCTCCTCCTCCTCCGTTGCAGGTAGCTTCATTCCTCCTATCTTTTAATTTTTATAATAATTTTCCTCTAGACTCGTCGTCGTTGCTTTATCTATATGTAAACGCGTTTTCTCACGATTTCTACCACTGTTTGTTTAATCACCTTGGATCGATCGATCGATCGATCGATTTCTTTCTTTTAGGGTTTTCTTTTCCGGCCTTGATGGAAACGCCCGGCTCCAATCATGACTCCTTCAGGGGGGGTTCTTCTCCCCGTAGAAACTCCTCCATCCTCTCTGCTTCTAACATCATCCAGGCCCCCATCTCAACCTTGTTAGAGTATTCGGGTCTCTTTCGAACAACAAGGCCAAGTCCTCCTCCTAGTCATGAGGCTGAAACGCTGCTTCCTGATGATTCTGCAGCTGCAGGTATCTCCTCTGGGGAGGTTGCCATTAGGATCATTGGCAACGCCGAGCACGATGCTGCTGCTCAAACTGATAACAACAATGCTCCTAGGGATTCCGCTGAAGCTTTGGGTTCTGCTGCTTCTCAGGTTGATCCCTTGGCTGCTCCTCCTCCTGAAGGTGGTGGTGCCTCTCAGCCTCCTCCTCCACCCGATTCTGTCCCTGGAGACGCCGCAACCCGGGATTCTCCTTACCAAAGATATGATATTCAGCAGGCTGCTCGCTGGATTGAGCAAATTCTTCCCTTTTCTTTGCTTCTGTTGGTTGTTTTTATCCGCCAGCATTTGCAGGGTATATTCATAATCCTATCCTATCCCTTTGTGTCTCTTTTTCTCATCATCATCGCCACTCTCACTCACTGTTTTCCTCTGCTATCTCTCTCTCTCTCTCAGGCTTCTTTGTTGCTATTTGGATTGCTGCTGTCATGTTCAAGTCTAATGATATTCTCAAGAAGCAAACTGCGTTGAAGGTTTGAGTTTTTGCATTTTACTTTATATTCCTTTTCCAATTCCAAATTTCATACTAGTATTGCTTAGTCTAAGCCTCACTCAAGCACGTCTCCTCTTATATATTTATTTATTAATTAATTACAGGGTGAAAGGCATATTTCGGCATTAATTGGAATCTCTGTAGCGTTTTCGGCCCATGTTGTTGGTGTTTATTGGTGGTTTCGCAAGGATGACCTCTTGTATCCCTTAATCATGCTGCCTCCTAAATCCATACCACCTTTCTGGCATGCCATTTTTATCATTGTGGTTAATGGTCTGTTCCTTTCTCTGCTTTCTTGTTTCCCTTTCCTTAATGAGTCTCGTTTACACTTCTCTTATTCATGCATGCATTATTCCCTATATGATTCATCCTGTTGGATCATTTAGTGACTTTTTCTTGTGCCTATATTCCTCAGATACACTTGTCCGGCAAGCCTCAATGATTTTCAAGTGTTTTCTCTTGATGTACTACAAGAACAGTAGGGGTCGAAATTATCGTAAACAGGTGATGTAGGGAAAAAGATATNTCCATACCACCTTTCTGGCATGCCATTTTTATCATAGTGGTGAATGGTCTGTTCCTTTCTCTGCTTTATTGTTTCCCTTTCCTTAATGAGTCTCGTTTACACTTCTCTTATTCATGCATTATTCCCTATATGATTCATTGTAGCATCCTGTTGGATCATTTAGTGACTTTTTCTTGTGCCTATATTCCTCAGATACACTTGTCCGGCAAGCCTCTATGATTTTCAAGTGTTTTCTCTTGATGTACTACAAGAACAGTAGGGGTCGAAATTATCGTAAACAGGTGATGTAGGACAAAATATATATATATTCTCTCCTTTACCTATATATACAGTTTAACCTAGCCTGCCTCGCTATGCGTCTGTGACATACCTTTGGCAAGCGATACATAATTTGGTTATTCATTTTCTATGCAGGGCCAATTGCTAACTTTGGTTGAATATTTGATGCTTCTGTATCGCTCTTTACTGCCTACCCCTGTATGGTACCGTTTCTTCTTGAACAAGGATTATGGAAGCCTCTTCTCCTCTCTTATGACGGGATTGTACCTTACTTTCAAGCTCACTTCAGTAGTTGAGAAGGTTGGTTTCTTTTTCTAAAAGAATTTTCTTTTTATTTGTGGAAGCTGAGAGGGGAAATTGGGAATGAAATTCAGGTTCAATCCTTCTTTACGGCATTGAAGGCTTTGTCTCGTAAAGAGGTGCACTACGGATCGTATGCAACAACAGAGCAGGTACAAATTAATTCTTGCAGATTCAAATCGAGCTTATGCCTCTTAAGGGTTTAAACCCACATGAAGTGTCTTTCTAATGTGTGCAGGTAAATGCGGCAGGCGACCTGTGTGCCATCTGCCAGGAAAAGATGCACACCCCAATTCTTCTTCGTTGCAAACACATGTTTTGCGAAGATTGCGTTTCAGAGTGGTGAGGTGTTTTTGCATATAGTAATTGTCTTTTGTGTATGAATCTGGATGTTGAACGAATGTGATTATGACTGGGCAGGTTTGAGAGAGAGAGGACGTGTCCTCTGTGCAGGGCCTTGGTCAAACCAGCAGATCTAAAATCATTCGGTGATGGATCCACCAGCCTCTTCTTCCAGATTTTCTGATTAGAACACACACACGAGGAGTCCAAAGTAAAAAAAAATACCATCAAGACTCACTTGCTCACTCGATAGTTTTCTTAGAGAGTATTTCTATACAATGCCATTCAAGCTGTGAACGAAAGACACCACTGATGATGCCTTGGAAGATGTTCATACAATGTCATTTGTTAATATGAATGAAATCACCTTTTATATTACGTAGCAAAAAATAGTCTGTGAATGCACAAGCACGACAGAAACAAATAAATAATAATTTCAATATCAATGAATTTAAGAAGCTGAAACCACACTTGGACACATACTGCTTTCTTCAGCGACTACGATGATCTCTTTAATCATCTCTCGACTCGGAGACTGTGTGCCCTCATCCGCAGGTGAAGAAGTCATCGAGGTTGATACAAAAGGGTAAACAGATGTCACCTCTTCACTGCCCTCGTCTATGTACACAACGTCCTGCATCGTGAGCTGGTGGTATTCTACTATCTCCCTCAAGAACCGGTTCTCCCTTGCATAAATCGAGTTTTCATGAGCCAACCGTGCTTTCTCTGCCAGGAGGCTCTCCAGCTGGAGCCGAATCTGATACATCCACAACAGAGTAGTTAGTTAGATGGAAATGCAACACAGAAATGTTTTTGGACATGAGGGAGGTCAGGTCACACTAATTGTTTTACCAAATCTTCATCTGCAGGGTTGTTTCCTTTCTCACGGTGATTCTCCCTCAGGTGTTTGTTCTCTTCTTCAAGCTGAGCGCAACGCTCTTTCGCAAATGCAAGATCTGCTTTCATAGTTTTCAGCTCACGGAGGAGGAGTTTTGCTTTAGCAGCGGTGGCCATCGCCACCTGCAGCTCAGACAAAGAAACTATCTAAGGAACAGAGAGCTATTACAAAAAACTAGTCAAAAGAGTAGAGCTTACTTACATCGCGAGATGCCTTGAGTTGAGTTTCATGCTCCATATGATTTAACTGCATTGGCTGCTGCTCTGGAGACTTTTTCCATGAGGAACTTACTCCGTAAGATTGATTCTGAATCTCATCTTCACCAACAGTTCCTCTTCGTCTGGTTTGAAGTTTTCGAGTTTCCTGGATGATATCAGCTGTTTTGTTCTCAACGAGTGTTCGGCCTTCCTAGAGATATCAAGGAACAAGAGATCTAAATAATTAAAAGCAGTATCATCAACCTAAGAAGAATGAAACACCGGGAATGATGACAGAGAGATGAAGAAAAACCTCAAAGGCTTTCTCAAAAGTGTCACCGATCTGATTAAGAGAAGATGTGAGCTTATCCAGCCCTCTCCGAAGCTTGGGATTATCCATTTTCTTGAAACCTTCATCTGATAGGTATGAAAACCGCCGGGACTAGAGAAACAAAAAGACCAAAAGAGTCCATGATGACCAGAGAGAGGATGGATCATGAATCATGAATGTAGTTGAAATCAGCAAAGACAAAAACAAAAACCTGAGAAGTTGTTGAGGTCGTAGTATCACTAGATTTATCATCTTCAATCACAGATTTTGCTTTGTGGGCTATGACTCCCCACAAGCTCTTTGGCTCGGTCGCGTATGCCGTAAAGTTCTGCAGTATACATCCGCAGAAAACATATACATGATAGGATCAATGAGAGAAGAAAGATCATCATGATCATCCGCAGATTATATAATTAATAATCACAACTCCTAATGCTAATGCTAATGCAACGTTGGTTGAAAGCTATATATATATATATATATATAAGCATTGGGACAGCCAACTTAACGAACAAGATTCGATCTGGAGCTGAATCTGATCTGATCAGAACGGAGTCAAAAGTCGTCAAAGGTTAGTCACTATGGATTGGATATCCTAAGATTGCGGATCGTGTAACCGCGCGCAGAAACGTAAAAGCAATCAGTTGAGGGTCAAAAAAAAAAAGGAGAAACCTTAGATCTGGGTTGGTCAAAAGCAGGGGACTCACGCGTTGTGAAGGATCGAGCTGGCGGTGATCTCTCTTTGATGCTCTCCGGTGGAAGCTGATCCTCCTTGAAAGTGGCAAAATTGCCGATCCCCTGCCTTCTCCTGTACGCCATATGTTGTTAGGTTCCCTTGTTTTTTCTTTTTTCGGTTAGTTCTCAAACAAAGTTAAATTACCACCGGCTTATTAGAAAGAGGAGCTAGAGACGTTTTGATATTAGTATAATCGGAAAAAAAGTGCAAGGACAAAATTGATGGATGCGGACCCACGAGGCTCGAAAGAAAGAAAGCCAGTGATAATCCCTTTTATTTAGTCTCTTTGTTAATAATGTCCCTTGGACAACTCAGACAGGATTTGTGAGTTTTAAATCTGACACAGCTTTAATAATTTCCATGGAGAACATCTCATCTTCATTCCCAATCTACACCATCCGTATTCCCCATCTCAAAACTTGTCCACTCCAGTAGCACTCAGCCGTATTCAATTTGGTACCCATCCGTATTCTATATATTTTTGTTTTGCCTTTCCTTTAGAGAGTAAAAAATCATACAATATGAGTTGCCGACGCCCACAACACATATTTCTACCACTTGAGGAATCTCTGCTTAATCATTTCTTTACTAGTACGTACGTTGACTATTATAATAATATCAATATTACACATCCACCTAATTAATTAAGTTATGGATTTACTGGAACCCTCTAACCTAGGCAGTTCACCTCTGTTCTGTCTGAATATGATGGCCATCCTGTCCATGCTTCTTCCTCTTTAATGAGATGTTGTATGGTTTTTTTACTTGTACGATTTTGGTTGGAACACTAGAAAGACAAAATATGTTCTCCTTCCTCTTTCATCAGTTTCTGCTTTTGGCAATATCACAGAATCTAGCACAATTTCAAGACCCTCTCCATGACTCGGAGACTTTAGAGGGAGGGAGTGAGTCGTCGTCTATTAGATAAGCGTAAAAAAAGAAAAACAAAAGGAGAGATATATATATATGTGAATGTCCTGCGAAATTTACAACACCCGGCACCCCCATCCGTCCGTCCGTCGTCGTCGTTGACGGTTGACCCCTTTTCCGCCATAAAATCCGTTTCTGCCATTTTTTTTGGGTTGCATCGAAACCATCCTTGTTTGCTTGGGAGAGATGAAGACTTCCTCCTCCTAGGTGTTTTTGAAGATCCTGGCGTCTTTCTCTCCTAGGTAATATTATCTCTCTTTTAAATTCTTTTTGAAATTCGAGAGAGAGAGAGAGCAATTGGAGATAGCGCGGATGTATCCGCTCATTCATATGATATGGTGTGATCTCACCCTGCTTGCTTGGTCATGATTTTATATATCTCCCACTTTTCAGACCTCAAAGTTACCACCTTTGGATCTGATGGAATCACAATCTCAGAGATCTTCTGATGACATGGATAGGGATAGCAATTCAATCCCATCTTCGGCGTGTAATCTATGCGGAAGAGTTGTTCAATCTGCCTCCGATGATCTTGAAATCTTTAGCTTATGTGTAGATTGTAAGTTTTTGTTGCTTGAAGATTTCGGCACCCCTGCCCCTCCCCCCCTGCCCCGGAGGCAGACTCCTAGTAGTAGTAGTAGAAGAAGAAGGAGGAGGGTGATGATGAGAAGGACAAGTAGAACTAGGCACGACAGCTCTGAGTCTGTCGGTGATCTTTCCACCCAACAACAATTCACACACTTGATAAGCATCGCAAGACAAAGCCTTTCAACTGTTCATGCTAGTGATGACCAGCGAACTAGCTCCCATACCACTGCTACCGGTTCGACTAGATGGCCACTTTTCTCAGAATCTGAAAGTGAAGATTTTGGCAACTTTGGCGAAACCGATTCAAACGCTAGTTTTAGCCTCTACAGATTTTCCCATGGTGGTGATAATAATGATGCCATTTCTTTTAGTGCTTACGGTGGTGGGGAGTCTGATGATGCTTCCACGGACAGGCATCCGGAAATCTTTGTTCCACCAGACGACAGGAGCGATATTGACTTTGACACTGATATAGACCCGATGCATGCTGGTCTTAACCAGTGGAACTCTGACGAAGACGACAGGGAATGGGACCAAGGAGCGGGTCCATCTCGAACACGGTACCGAAATTATTTGGCAAGTCCAAGTGAGAGCTACAGCTCCATGACTCGGTTTGATTCACCTGAGTTGGAGAGAGGGTTTCGTCAAAGAATTCTAGAGAGGAGGCAGGCGCTATCTCGCAACATCTTCACTGGTTTGGAGGATATGGAGTTCTCCCCTTATGCTGCAAATGTTGATGATTATCTTGATGAGAGGGGCTTTGAGGAACTGCTTGAGCAACTTGCCGACGCTGACAATTCCAGAAGAGGTGCACCACCTGCATCGGTGACTTGCGTCAGGAATCTTCCAAAGGTTGTCATTGCAGAGGAGCATGTAAACAAGGGACTAGTCTGTGCTATCTGCAAAGAGCTTTTCACCCTCCGCAATGAAACCACGCAGCTTCCGTGTCTACATCTATACCATGCTCATTGTATCGTACCTTGGTTGAATGCCCGTAACTCTTGTCCGCTCTGCCGTTACGAGCTCCCAACAGATGATAAAGATTACGAGGAGGGAAGGCAGAATGTACTGGATGTGAGCGAGGATAGCTCCTCCTCTGATGCTGGCACAGACGCGGGAGAAGAGGAATATGTTGAGAGCGAGCCTGGTGTGAGCAGAGTTAGCAGAGGAAGATGGCTGTTTCTGGCTGCTGCGCCAGTGGTGGGTCTGGTGGGCGTTGTGTTGGCAATGTGGCTAAGCAACCCACAGAGGAGAGATATAGCAGTCTCTCATAGCCAAAGGGGGAACAGAACCAGAAGATGGCTGCCATTTTTCTGACTGATACCCACTTCCCTTGTAACTCTAGAATCTCTCAGACCCTAAAAGATACTTGAGTTTTTTTATCTGCTGGTTATTGACTTCTATTGTTTCCACATGTTAGTTTAATTGAAGTTTAACCAAAGTTGTGCTGTGTGTCGTGTGTTTCAAATAAATATTACTTGATATATCCAGAGAAAAAAAAAGGTAGTCCCAGCAGGCATCAGTTGATAGAAGTTACATTTACACAGGAATTAAATAAAATAACTTTGATGCTGACAAAAAGAAAAGGAAAAAAAAAAAACTTTGGATTGGTTCAGGCACATATGAGACGCCCCTGGACTTGTATAGTAGCCAGATCAATGTGTCAATAAGAAAGAATTCAGAAGAGTATGTTGATGTACAGTACCATCCATCCAGCCATTGAGAAGATGGCGAAAATGTGAACCCAGAAAAGCACAGCAGCTGACTCCCTTCCACAGCCTCTAAGGTTCGCAACAGCTCCTGAAAGCACTGATGTAGGCATTGTGTGTTGAAGGAGTAGCACAAATCGGAACATCTTGTCCTCAGCAGGAAGGAATCCAAGTTTGTCTGCTAGTGTCACTATTCCTAGTCCTACTGGTGGCACCAACACCAACCGTCCAAATATAATAGCCGCTGTAGTCTTGAAACCAAGTTTTGAACTTCCTGGTCCTAAAATTTAGTCAAGGAATCAATAAGTTCCATATGATGGATGGGGCTAAAAACAAAGACAGTATGAAAAGAGAGCAACCACACAACCCTACCGTTAATGAGATTTCCCCCTAGTGCCAGTAAGATACACGGTATCATGGCGTCCCTGATAGCCAAAGGTTTTTACAGTTATTAACTCGTTATATCCCAGCTGCTTGCCAGAAGACAAAAAAAGAGGGTGCTGCTTACCCAAGAATCATGCAGCTGTCTGTGAAGAAGAAAAGAGGTGCACCATTTGTGAATATCAACTTCTTCGTGAAAGGTATTGCACCAAGTATCATGGCAAGGATCTGAAGGTAACACAAACACGTCTACTTTAAGTAACATGGTAAAGGCAACTGCAAGGTCTCTTGTGAGTCTTGAATCTCTTGATCACCGGATAATACAGGAGAACTGAAAGGCGAGATACTTACCGAAGCAACTATTGCAGGCTGGACAATTTGCTTCAGTTTCAACTTCTCATAGAGGAAAACAAAGATCTGTGTAATCTACATCACGGAGCAAAATATTAGAACAAAAAAAAAAGAAATCATAAGGACCGACTTTATATCAGGTCCTGAATCATTGAATTAAAATCTATAACTGCATTTCCACCTTGCTTTTCGNCCAACACCAACCGTCCAAATATAATAGCCGCTGTAGTCTTGAAACCAAGTTTTGAACTCCCTGGTCCTAAAATTTAGTCAAGGAATCAATAAGTTCCATATGATGGATGGATGGGGCTAAAAACATAAACAGTATGAAAAGAGAGCAACCNACCAGAAGATGGCTGCCGTTTTTCTGACTGATACCCAGTTCCCTTGTAAGTTGTAACTCTAGAATCTCTCCGACCCTAAAAGATACTTGAGTTTTTTTATCTGCTGTTTATTGACTTGTATTGTTTCCACATGTTAGTTTAATTGAAGTTTAACCAAAGTTGTGCTGTGTGTCGTGTGTTTCAAAAAAATATTATTTGATATATCCAGAGAAAAAAAAGGTAGTCCCATCAGGCATCAGTTGATAGAAGTTACATTTACACAGGAATTAAATAAAATAACTTTGATGCTGACAAAAAGAAAAGGAAAAAAAAAACTTTGGATTTGTTCAGGCACATATGAGACGCCCCTGGACTTGTATAGTAGCCAGATCAATGTGTCAATAAGAAAGAATTCAGAAGAGTATGTTGATGTACAGTACCATCCATCCAGCCATTGAGAAGATGGCGAAAATGTGAACCCAGAAAAGCACAGCAGCTGACTCCCTTCCACAGCCTCTAAGGTTCGCAACAGCTCCTGAAAGCACTGATGTAGGCATTGTGTGTTGAAGGAGTAGCACAAATCGGAACATCTTGTCCTCAGCAGGAAGGAATCCAAGTTTGTCTGCTAGTGTCACTATTCCTAGTCCTACTGGTGGCACCAACACCAACCGTCCAAATATAATAGCCGCTGTAGTCTTGAAACCAAGTTTTGAACTTCCTGGTCCTAAAATTTAGTCAAGGAATCAATAAGTTCCATATGATGGATGGGGCTAAAAACAAAAACAGTATGAAAAGAGAGCAACAACACAACCCTACCGTTAATGAGATTTCCTCCCAGTGCCAGTAAGATACACGGTATCATGGCGTCCCTGATAGCCAAAGGTTTTTTACAGTTAGTAACTCATTATATCCCAGCTGCTTGCCAGAAGACAAAAAAAAANGTTTAATTGAAGTTTAACCAAAGTTGTGCTGTGTGTCGTGTGTTTCAAAAAAATATTATTTGATATATCCAGAGAAAAAAAAGGTAGTCCCATCAGGCATCAGTTGATAGAAGTTACATTTACACAGGAATTAAATAAAATAACTTTGATGCTGACAAAAAGAAAAGGAAAAAAAAAACTTTGGATTTGTTCAGGCACATATGAGACGCCCCTGGACTTGTATAGTAGCCAGATCAATGTGTCAATAAGAAAGAATTCAGAAGAGTATGTTGATGTACAGTACCATCCATCCAGCCATTGAGAAGATGGCGAAAATGTGAACCCAGAAAAGCACAGCAGCTGACTCCCTTCCACAGCCTCTAAGGTTCGCAACAGCTCCTGAAAGCACTGATGTAGGCATTGTGTGTTGAAGGAGTAGCACAAATCGGAACATCTTGTCCTCAGCAGGAAGGAATCCAAGTTTGTCTGCTAGTGTCACTATTCCTAGTCCTACTGGTGGCACCAACACCAACCGTCCAAATATAATAGCCGCTGTAGTCTTGAAACCAAGTTTTGAACTTCCTGGTCCTAAAATTTAGTCAAGGAATCAATAAGTTCCATATGATGGATGGGGCTAAAAACAAA
>NC_025704.1:9842-21287 GCF_000633955.1 Camelina sativa | reverse complement strand
AGAGAGAGAGAAGAGAGAATTACCCCGTTCAAGAGTTTGCGGCCAGAGGGAGGCAAGATGTTAACGTACTTGGAGGCCATTAGAAGACCCAAGAAGCACATGGTAAAAACCTTGGCAATTGGCATCACAGCGATTTTGATTGTACCCAGCACTGATTCACCGGCTGCAGCCGGAATCTCCATGGAATCAGCCAAGGCGGCAAGGATCCGGGCTATCATTCTGACAGTTCCTAATGCCAAAAGGCAGCAATTTTGAGGGGTTGGACTTGGGTTTGGAATCCGGACGAGAGGGGAAGAATAAAACAGAGGATTCAGGAAGTTATAGAGAGAGAGAGAGAGAGTCTCTCTGATGATTCATTTGAGGAATAAAATATTAACAAACACTTCGCGATCTCTCGATCTCTCTCTCGTGATTGCCACGTACACTTCTTTCTCTTTACCTTCCTTCTTACTCCTTTCCTTTTCTAAGCCCAAAAAAAGCCCGTTTCAACTCTTTTTTACTAATAAGTTACAAACACCACAAATGTAACTGAGTATTAACTAAGGTAAAGCCAAAATAATAATTCATAGCTTAGATGATAAAATATTGGGTTTGTATTTTCCTTGATCATTTACAATGATATAATATATTTTAAAATAAATCAGTTATCAACAAAATTGATCAGCATAAATAGGGGAGAATATATCAGATCACACATCTTCGTTAAGGTCAAATATTTTTAAAANAAAAAAAAAAAAAAAAAAAAAAAAAAAAAAAAAAAGATAGATATTTAAATGGGCTCATATAGTGGCTTGGCCCAACACCGATATATTCTCAATCCAACATGATTCTTTAGAAAGGGTTATTATTTATCAAGTTTGTAGAGGAGAGTGAGAGGAGGCAATATTACAGTAAGCGATGGCTGCCTTGAGTGATTCTTCCGTTAATGTTTCCTCGTTTGTATTAGTGCTGCCTTCACAGTAGTATCGTACGGGTCTCTTGTTTCGTCTTCTGTGTATAACTTGAAGGACCCACTTCTCTCCCACGTTCACTTTCTCTCTTATCACTCCCACTATACTCAAACACCCCAGTTTCATCATCATTAACCTCGTCACGCTGCTGTATGCAGAGAAGCAGCTAGAGGACGATGAGAAGATTGTTGTCTTCTGCATTTCGTTATCGGGAGATGGAGAAGAAGCGATGCTCAATCCTGTGGCTGCTTTGTTGATTTGCATTTCGATGAAAGACTCACCATCGTCGCTGTTGTCCAGCACTTCGTTCATCCATCCCACCTCATTCTCCATCCTATTATTTACGTTACCGGCTCACTTCCCAAAACTCCCTCTACTACTAGTTATAGATATAATATAAGATTTGATCTCTTGCTCCTAATTTCCATCATTGATGTTTTTAGCAAGTATATAATTAATCATATACGTAGATTCAAATTTATACAGCTAGCTAGCAGCTCACAACTCCCATACATGTATTCAGGGAGCATATATGTGCATGTGAATACATCTCTATACGCAAATAATGCAATTATATATGAGAAGAAGACATGATTAATCAAAGAAAATGAAATATATTATTACAATTGTCAGTCCAAATCAAAGCTCTCGATATATGGGATCGGTGGATTAGTGGTATAATAAAATTGGTGTCTTTTTAATACTAATATACTAGAAACTAATTGCCCCTGAAGATAATATCACAATTAATATTGACCCCAGCAATCATTGATCGCCTAGCTCTTGAGGATTCACATGCTCTTTAGTATACATCACAGGTCACATGCATATTATTTCTTTCTTATATTGCAAAGTACGTATGATGTTCTTTCTCATTTTGGGTGAAGCCAAAATTTTAAAGATAATGAACTAATGGAACAAGACTTGAAATGTATCTGGTTTTTTTTGTATACGTATTTTGGTTCTTGCTGTGAAATATTATTGGAGCACGGTTTAAGCTATTATTTCAAGGATAAATATAAAGAAAAAATAAAGACTCTTGGTAATGTTTACAATGTTACTTAACATAAAAATACCTTAATCCAAATAAATAAAATAATTGTTACATTGCCAAGAGAAGAAAGGGTCATGAATTTGTTACACATTGGCTTAGAGTTAGAGAAATCTATACTAGTATTTTTGCAGCAGTTTTTGCTCAAAAATCTGTTTCGGAAAGTTTTTGCATTTAATGCCATTGAATACTTCATATCCAAACAAGTTTATTTAATTTTCTCTACTATCCTTATAACCAAACAGAATTGAAATATTTTAAATACTCATATATATAATATTCTATAATTAATATAGATCTTTAGAATATTTATTTCATATTAAAATTTATTCTCTTATCATCTTTTTTTGATTTTAAAATTTAAATGTAGTGAATAATCATATAATACATAAAGTTAATAAAAATGTATATTTTTCATGCATATATTGTGATTTGAATTTTTTAAAACAAATATACATTACTCATGAGTGTGTGTTCAACATACATATATAGTAAATTTACGTATATAGTAAATTATAGAATTTTAAGAAATTATAATTTATAACTAATATATCTAAACTTGATAAAAAGCTTAAAATTATGAATGTTTAAACATACTAATATTTTAACATAACACAAACGAGTTATATTACATGACGGGTTATATGATATTACATGATTGAATTGATAATAGTAAAAAATAAAATATTATTAAAATGATATTTCAATACGGGTTAAATCCTTATTTTACTATTTTAACAACACCATATAATATGCCGAGTCAAACAGATTTAATTAAAATTATATTAAACAAAAATTATTGTGCGGTATATTATAGAGCATAATCGAGTCATAATCTAAAATTGTTGTGCGGTATACCGCGAGTCATAATCTAAAACTAACAAAAGACTACATTAGCAAAATTAGTATTAAAATAATATTTTAATAAAAAAATAGAAAAAACTTGTCCGGTGGTGTACCACGGGTTATAATCTAGTAAGTTTGTATAACTGTATAAGTTAAAAATATATTTGAGATGAGCTAAAAAGTGTTTTGGTCCACTGTTCTTTCTCCGAAGAAATCTGGCATATCATTATGTTTCGTCTTGGTCAGTCCCCTTGCGTTTTCGCAAATTGGTCAAGGCTAATGAGAAATTCGAAAAGAACAAAAACTTAGAGGGGTTGTAGTTCAATTAAAATGGGAAGTAATCCCCGATACCCTTCTCCATTTTTTCCACAAGTCTCTCTGTTGATTCCTTCCTACATATATCCCAAGAGTTGCACATTTTTTGTTTGTCACTTATTCCGCTTTTTAATCTGGTCATGCTCGTCTAGTCTTTAACCATGGCTTTACTTCAGAAACCACAGCTCCGCTATCTTGGTCTAGAAGGATGATGATTGCTCTTGGAGCTGCGAAAGGTCTTGCTTTCCTCCACAATGCTGAAAGACCGGTTATTTATAGGGATTTCAAGACTTCCAATATACTGCTTGACTCGGTAACTAGTCTTTCATTTGCTGCAAAGGTTCCTCCAAGATGTTGGGAATATCTTACCAAAACTAATATATCCTTGCTTGGTTTGAGCCTGCAGGACTATCATGGAAATACCACCAGAGAGTTAATATAAATTCACATTTTATCCCCCAAAAAAAAAGAGTTTGGTCGTATAAGTTTGAGGTTGAGCACCTAACACAGATCTTTTGGTTACTCTTTCTTGTCTTTTTTTTTTAGTGTTCTCTCTCTCTTTATTCTCCACCCACCGTGCTCATGATTACGACTTACGAGTCCCACATGATGGTATTTATTCTTCAAGCAACGTTCCATATGGATTATTTAGATTACAACTCAATATATGACCCGTCTTTCAGGCATGCGTGGCTCAAGACCCATTCCCCTTAATCTACAACCACAAATGTGACACTGTCGATAATCGATGGCCGGATAACTTTGTCGATTGGACTGGATTTTCTTCGTCCGGCCATATATTATATTAGGAATCCCTACTATTAATCATTGCCTGAAAAAAACCTTAGTTTTGTAAGAATTTACAATACAATGCCATTGCAATTATGACCATTTTAATATTTTTCGTGCAGGATAAAATTGTCATTAAACCCTTACTGAAAAAGGATAAACACGCGGGTCATTTAACCCGGTAATTTGACCCGTTTCATGTTATAATCTCAGCCATTCATTCTCTAAGTTTTTTAAAATCCTGACCGTATATTTTGAGATCCTTTTAATCTCTTACAAAAAAACAAAACCCTTACTCGATTCTTCTTTTTCTCTCGCCTCTCTCTCTCTCTTTTTAGCAAAAGCATAGAGGAAGAGGTTCTGGATTGCTGCAGTACATAGAGATATGTCTCTTTCGACAATATGTAAGATCAGTTTTTTGTATTCTAATTGCTTCTTTTTCTTTCGTTCACTAATAGATATGTAAGATATGTTTTGCGAGATCTGTTTGTATTATGGATGAGTAATTCTGATTGAATTTTTGGTTTGGATTTTGTCAATGTTTGCAGATGAAACTTGATTATATTTTGCTTTATTCCGTAGTATTGTTCTTCTTTTGCTATATATATATAAAGAGAGAGAAGTAGCGCTCATTGCTCTCGATCTGTTTTTTTTGTTTTTAAAGGTTGGATCGGAGATGTCCGGGAGGAGAAGCATACACTGGCGACTTCAATCATCATTATAAACGCCTTGAAGAACGTAAAATTTCAAGGGCCTAAGTTTATGAGTCAAGGTTTGAAGACTCAGAAGACGTGGTTCAGAGAACACTGATGATGAACCACCGAAATGTATGTATTTCGTTTCTCTCAATGTTCCCTTTCTCTTTTTAGGATCTGTAAAAAGTTTAAAGATGGAATGAATGACACAAATCTCTTTGTAATTAGACTGTTAATTGCATAGTACAGTCTTGGAGCTGTTGAACTTCGACATTGTTGCTTCTTCTTTGCAATTAGGAATATAAATTTGGGGTTTTTGAGTTCTGATTTGTAGGGATGAGTTTCAGTCTCTGCTGGTATTCTCCATGTTTTTCCAAGTCTTTTTGATTGTCTATGGAGAATGGCAAGATGCTCTCATGGAGGTTCGGTACATTGATGTTGATTACATTGTTTTTTTTTAATGCTGCTTTGTTGATGGCATCTGGTGAATCTCCTTACAAGAGAGCCACATACCGATATTCGCCTTTGCTAAACAATGTCTAACTCCTAATTCTTTCTTTCATTGGTCACTTGGAAAGTTTCTCTTCTCAGCTTCTGATTTGTTTGATGATTTGTTCTTTGGTCATTCTGAATTTTATTTTCATGTTTCATATTTGTGGGTAGGATATCCTTACTATTTTGAAAGAACGTAAGGTGCCTGAGAAGATATGTACATACATTATTCTGTAATGGTTTGGCTTTTCAATCCGTTTACATTCACTATTAGAACCAGTAGGGAACTGTTAACCCATGGTTTGTGCCATAGTATTATGGATCATCATCTCTCTTATGCAAGGTAGACACTTACTTTGAGTGTTCAAAGTTTCGAATACATGTTAATAGAGTTGATGTTTTGGTTCGCTTATGTAATTTGTGTCTTGCGTAGGTTGCTCCGTACCAAAAAAAAAGATGAGTCGCTTTCTAAAGATCCTGCTTGCAAGATTCTGCGTCGGGAGCTTACTAAAATTGTTGTGGATGGTGTTGTGTCTAAGCTTTGACATAACCAGTCCTTTTTTTTCTTTCCCTGTGTTTGGTCTG
This sequence comes from Camelina sativa, assembly GCF_000633955.1. Lineage (NCBI taxonomy): Eukaryota > Viridiplantae > Streptophyta > Magnoliopsida > Brassicales > Brassicaceae > Camelina > Camelina sativa. Next base: position 15,564 of record NC_025704.1, on the reverse strand, counting down.
ATCAGCTTCTTCCTCATATGTCTTTTCAGATGAGTTTCTTTTGCTTAAGCATTTTTCTCCAGGTTCTGGCCTCTTCTTCAGCACCAGCAATGTGTTTCCGAAGGTCAATAACATATGACACAGAGAAAGATGAGAAAGAAGTGTTCTTCACTATTACCTCATGTACTCGGTCTGCTTTTGTTGCTTTGCGTCTTCCCGGCTCCATTTTCAGTCACAGGTTAGTGTTTCAATTTGCAACACACATTAACAGTTTAACACTAATATCTACATAAAAACATACAACATATTTTTATCAAACAGTTCCGAGGAGCTTTCCAATCTGTTTGAAGAGAAAGAGCCAAGCTTGGAGTTGGAGGAAGTGAAGCAAGCTTTTGATGTCATTGATGAAAACAGAGATTGGTTTATCGATCCAATAGATTTTCAAAGAGTTTTGACTGCTGTTATTCAATTATGTATTTGATTAATACAATCCTCTCTTATTTTGTTGGAATGGATTTTAAGATATTTTTTCCGTCTAAAGCATGAGTTAAACAAATACCAGCTTTTTATCTCTAACTTTGATGAACTTCATTGAAAAAATTATAAGCAAATAAATTTTCTAAAATTACAGACTTTTTTAATATACAAGCAGTCATAATAATTCATTATATTAATTTTAATAGTAGGGATATGTTTGGAGAACATATATCATTTGGATTTTATTTTAGATAACTTTATTTATTAACAAAATATTCAAAAAAACATTAAATAATATCATTTGGATTTTATTTTAGACTCAGAAAATAACTGAAATTGAATCAAAAGATGGAATGAAAATCTTTAGTCATAAGATTAATTTTATATATAAATATACTCTTAATATCATCAGAAATATATTACTATTTATGCACATAATTTCATATCAGAACATGTAAATTAAATTATGATTAAAATTCCAATCTATTAATGATATTAAGATGAAAAATAGTGGACGTGAGACAGAAATGGATAATTTGTATAATAAAAAACAGTGTACTTAGAGAAATACTTAGGTTCACTCCTAGGGGTGAACCTCTCCATTCACCCCTCTTCTTTCAGCCAATCAGAATCTTCCATCTAATATTTTATTTAAAAAATAAATCAAAAATAAATTAAAAAGCAAACCAAATTAAAGAAACAAATTCTGTATACTTTTAATTAAGGAAAGTTAAATATTGGCTTGGTTTAGATTTTTAAAATTAGAATAAAATTATATGTCGGTTTGGATTTACAAATGAAGTGGTTAGGGTTTAGATTTTACAATTATAGCGAAACTATATGTCAGTTTGGGTTTACAAATGAGGTGGTTAAGGTTTAGATTTTACAATTAGAACAAAATTATATGTCATTTTGGGCTTACAAATGAGATGGTTAGGGTTTAGATTTTACAAGTGGAACGAAATTATATGTCGGTTTGGGTTCACAAACGAGATGGTTAGAGTTTAGATTTTACAAGTAGAACAAAATTATATGTCGGTTTGGGTTAACAAATTAGATGGTTAGGGTTTAGATTTTACAAGTAGAACGAAGTTATATATTGGTTTGGGTTCACAAATGAGATGGTTAGGGTTTAGATTTTATATATGTCGGTTTGGGTTTATTAAAGAGCGGTTTAAATTTTAAATTTTATAATAGTTTATACAGATTTTATTTCCTTATTGTATAAGGGGGTGAATGGAGCCCAAGTATTATTCGTGTACTTACATCTTATACAGTTTTAACCAAAATTGAATCAAAAGTTGGATTCTAAAATATGCTATTAATATCATGGAAACTGGAAAGTACATTAATGATTATGCAAGTATTAATTGATACAATTATTTCTCATATAACGTGATTTATTATGCTTAAATGTATGGATTACATTTTTGCCATATATTAAATATTTTTGTAACTAAAACAAAACGAAAATTATGGAAATGTAATTAAGTAGGGATACATGGTCAATAATTTTCACAATTTAAAATAAAATTCTTCTAAAACATATTTGAAAACAAAAATTTCAGCCCAAACGGAATTGTAACTATATATATATTAAACACTCATATGGAGAATACATGTATTTTGCCTAATATTTTTAGTCAAAATTTATTAATAAATTATTATATGAGTAATTATTTAAAAAGAAATGGTTATGGGACATAAAATTTCTAACAGGATGGATAGGATGGGACGGAAAGCGATGCGACAGGATGAGATTTAACACCACATAACAAAATTACTTTAACATTTTTAACAAACACGGTTTGTGCTTGATTATTATGGATGGATTGCAAAAAATGTATATTTTCCAGCTGATGAAGATGATGATCATATTTATTTTCTGTACGGGTTGGAGAATTCTACATATACACCAAAATATTAACAAAACACCTTAAAAGAATGGCAACCTAATTTTTGTGAAAAATATTAATATTAGATAATTAAAGTTTTACAACCTAAAAATGTTAATTATTTGACTAAATATATGTTTTATCAGTGTTTTCAAGTAATTTAATTTACTAATTAAGTACATATACTGATATAGTATAAGTAAACTGAAATGGGTAATACGAATAATGAAAAAAAATATTTTGATCAATATTTTTAGAAAAAGAGAGACATAAATTTTAGATAAAAGTACAAATCAGAAAATATAGATAAATAAATTCAATTGTCAAATTTTCACTAATTTAGGTAAGGATTGACTATGTGACAGGTAATTCACCACTTTGGAATGGGCACTTTGAAAATTTTGCTAATTTTGAAAACAATTATCTTTTTGAAAAATTATAAATTTGGATAATTTCAACTAACTAAATAAAAAAATATTCAATGAAGAACTCTGCTATCCCAGTTTCTTACCCAAACTGTTTAGTAAAATTGTCTACCGAGTAGTTATTTAAAGGAGAAAGAACATCAGACAAAAAATTTTGATAGATATGGGACAAGACGAGACTGGATGAGACGAGACGATATGAAACAGATGAGACGGAACGAGAGAGATGGGTTGGAACATGAGGGGACAGGACATGATAGGATGTATTTTACTAGGTTTTTTTTTTTAATTTACATAAAAAATAACGTTTATAAAAATATTTTGTCCCGTGCTGTAGCACGGGTTTTTCTTTTATTGTATTGGAATCTTAATTTTGATGTTACTTCCCGTAATTCTACAGCTAATTTAGTTCTAATCAAAAAAATTAGATGTTTTTCAGAATTATAATTTGTTTTTGGATAATTTTACTACCTAACTAAAAATTAAATATACAATAGAGAATTCGAGTATCATGTCTAAATTTCTTACCGAATACATACTAATAAACATTGCTTAATGAGTATTTATTGAAAGAGAACGATCATATAGGACAAAAAAGTTATGATGGATAAAGAGAGAAAGATAAGACGGGACAGGATGGGACGGGATGGGATGGAACGAGACGGGAAATGTTTCCTATTACAAAGTAGATATGTTTGGATTTATATGAACAATAATTCAAACTAAAACCAAATTGAAATCCAAAATTTATATTTATTATCAATATTTTACAAATAGTTTTATATATTTAAAATAATAAGATTCTAACTCATTTTTTCAAATTTAAAATTTATATGAGAAAATTTAATACTAACTTAATTTATATGAAAGATTTAAGTAAAAAAAAAACACGACATCATGTTATTAATGTTTGTCAAAAATTTGAAAGAAGAAAAAAACAAAACCATAAATAAATATGAGAATAAGGTGGCTGGATGGCTTCAATTGTAGAGACTTTCATAAGGTGGCTGTTCCGGCGAATAAAGTGACGATTGTTATCGCGAGTAGTGTCACGAGAAATGGTAGATTTTAGTCATATTTAGCACTGTGGGCCATCTTGGCTTCATGATCAAGTGCATGTTGATGAATAATGTTGTTGGTGTTTATTATTGTTCTTGGTTAATTTCGATTCTCAAACTATTTTTGGTTATATCTGATGACCAAAAAAAATGACAAATAAGTCTCTTATTTTTCCACAATCAGCAGTCCATGATTAAAAACTTTTTGATTCATCATCACTGTCTTTGTTGAAAGCCACTGTCTTTTTGGATATGCAATGGAAATGGGTAATTCGTATAATAGAAAAGATTGCACTTAAACGATTTTCTTAAAAAAATTCACTATGTGACATATAAAGAACTAATATGAGATGGATATTTTGAAATTTTGGTTGAAAATATTCAAATGGAGATTTTATATATTTCGTGAAGTAATTCTTCACTTTGGAACGGGTAACTTCAATATTTTAGTATTTTTTTAAAACAGTTAGATAGTTTGTTAATATTGTATTTTTTTGATAGTAAAAACTAACTAAATAAATAAAAAATATATTCAAGAAGAATATGGGTATCCCATCTAAATTTCTTACCTAATCTCTATTAAAAATATTGTCTACCAAGTAATTATGTAAAAGAGAATGATCATAATTGTGACATCCCGGTTTGCGGAGATGTTTAAAAAAATTGATTTGGTCACCTATGTCACCAAAGTGCAGTTTTCTTTTCGGTCAAAGGTCCTGAGAGAACTCTAAAGTTAAGCATGTTTGAGCTGGAGTAGTTTCAGGATGGGTGACCATCCGGAAAGTGATTGTCGAAACTGTGCGAGTGGAGACAAAACACATGGAAAGATCATGTGGTAATTTGTAGGGATGGTAAATAAATCTTTAAAGCCTCCTGGACGTAACAAATCGACTGTTGGATATGGATGGGCCCACTGGCCGAGAATGGATGTGGGCCCACTAAGCGAGGTGGGCCTATGGATCGGGAATGGATATGAGTGGGCCCACTAAGGTGATGATCGGAGCGTTACAATAAGACAAAAAATTATGATGGATATGGGAAGATAGGAGATGGAACGGGACATGATAAAACGGGACAAGGACGTGTTTCCTGTTCCTCTAGGTTATATAGTATATACGTGTAATAATCCAAAGTAAAACCAAACTTAAATTAGATATTTAAAATAATACAATTATATAAAATATTTTGCCCGTGCTATAGCATGGGTTACTACCTAGTTTAAATAACAAAAGGGCGAAGTTCTCCGGCCATCGATTATCGACAGTGTCACATTGTATCGTAACCTACTCTGCAAGGCAATATATTGTTTCAGAGTGTATTGTATTAGTAGTCTTATTTTTTGTTTGCTTTGGGAAGGATATCTACCAGGCCTAAGAAAGCCCACTAACAAGGCCTACATGATAAAGAATTGCAAAGCCCAATTGGTGCCGGCAACAAGGAGTGGACTGTCAAACTTTAATTCCTGCTGTAAACTGTGAGAGAGAGCACTTCCTTCCAGTCTCAGTGGTGCGTTGGTGAGGAAAGCGTCGTTGTCTTCTCCGATTGCAATTAGGGGTTTAAATCGGTAATCGGTTCGGAGGTGCTTAGCTTTGCGATTGAGAATGAGATCCTTTCCACTTCCTTCGACCTGCTGACAATGGGCAACTGCGGTACTAGAGACGAGGCTGCCGTCTTCACTCCTCAAGCTCAAGGTCTCTCTCTCTCTCTCTCTCTCTCTTCTTCTGTCTCGTTTTATATATCTCTCTCGCTCGCCTTTCATTTTTTTTTCTTCCTGATCTCTATTCTCTTTGGTTCACCTCGCAGCCCAACAGCTCCAGAAGAAGCACTCCCGCTCTGTCTCAGATCTGAGCGATCCATCAACTCCTCGCTTCCGGGACGACTCTTGCAC
>NC_025704.1:0-8336 GCF_000633955.1 Camelina sativa | reverse complement strand
GAAACCACAGCTCCGCTATCTTGGTCTAGAAGGATGATGATTGCTCTTGGAGCTGCGAAAGGTCTTGCTTTCCTCCACAATGCTGAAAGACCGGTTATTTATAGGGATTTCAAGACTTCCAATATACTGCTTGACTCGGTAACTAGTCTTTCATTTGCTGCAAAGGTTCCTCCAAGATGTTGGGAATATCTTACCAAAACTAATATATCCTTGCTTGGTTTGAACCTGCAGGACTACACAGCCAAGCTTTCAGATTTTGGCTTAGCTAAAGCTGGGCCCCAGGGTGATGAAACACATGTATCAACTCGAGTTATGGGTACTTATGGCTATGCTGCCCCAGAATATGTGATGACTGGTGCGTGATCTATCTCTTTCAACTTTTTTTTTTGTTCCTAGATGCATACACAATCTTGACAGGTAGCTCCTGTAATGTCTTACTTTCACACAGTCTATGCCGGGAGTGATGATCATTTGTTTATATAGGTCCTACCGTTCAAGCCGCTTTAGTTAACTGAATGTGGGTTTCTATTTCTGCTGCAAGTCAGTGCCACATGCAGATAATAAAGACATTGCCTGAGCTACTTCCTCTATGCTTTAGTAGTTTGCTATTATTTAACATATAGGATTGTGGCTTTTGAGATGTTGAATCATGCGTATGCATTTCTATTTCACAAAACTATTTCGAGGAACATAGTCTCTCTTTTTGCATGACAATAAGTGCTTAGACCATTACACAAATTAACACTAACTTGACTCAATTACTAATGAACTAGGACACCTGACGGCTAGAAGTGATGTGTACAGCTTTGGAGTTGTACTTCTAGAGATGTTGACAGGAAGAAAATCAGTGGACAAGACAAGACCTAGCAAAGAGCAGAACTTGGTTGATTGGGCTCGGCCGAAGCTAAATGATAAAAGAAAACTGCTGCAAATAATTGACCCAAGACTGGAGAACCAGTACTCTGTCAGGGCAGCTCAGAAAGCATGCAGCTTGGCGTATTATTGTCTTAGCCAGAACCCGAAAGCTAGGCCATTGATGAGCGATGTGGTTGAGACTTTGGAACCTTTGCAGTGTACAGGTGATGCCCTGATCCCTGGTGCCACAACTGCAGCTGGAGCTGCATTTGCAATGGGCGGGGTGCCTGATTACAGAATGCACCGGAGGTTTGGAAAGAACGTTGGGCCTGGTGCGATTTGCAGGTCACCCAATCCAAATTGTTCACCAGGTGGACCTGCAGCATGCAGAGTTCGGTGATTACTGTCAAGTGTACATAATCGGTTTCGCTGTGTCTCCTTTTGCGCAATTTCTCCCAGAGTCAAACGTCTGGTTGATAAAAATCGTTGTTTTTGTTGTTGTTGTTGTTGTTGTTGTTGTTGTTAATGCTGCTGTTTATTGCCAATTAACTTTCTTGATCTGTCTAGAGTCTTGTATGATTATGGTTGAGCGTGGTCCTTGTTTAGTAGGCTCTCTGATGCAATGTGCTTGTAGTAGCAGACACCTTATCCACTCCAAGGTGAATTTTTTTTTATGTAAGCAGTAATGTTTTTCTAACAAGTGTACTACCCGACCATGAAGGGTTTGGTAATGTTGTGCGTACTGTGTGAATAGAAAGGATAGCATAGCGATGAACAGTTACCTAAGACGCCCTAATACACATGTGATTGGAAGTAGATGTTGCCTTCGCTGTCTATGATTGGACTTTTAGGGATCTGGAGGAGTGACCCACTAAACACTCACTCTTTTTATCTACCACACAGATCTTGGTATCGCCTAATCTTTCTGGCGAAACGAGGAGAAATATGGAGTCAAGCTTGCATAGTGTGATTTTGCTAGGTTTGCTTGCGACGATTCTGGTTACGATTCATGGCCAAGGTGAATATGTATATATACGTTGTATCCTTTGTCAATGGCTAAAAAGTAGTTGTGGTAGATCGGATCTCATCTATCTGGGGTCATGTGTAGGAGACGGGGCGGGGCTAAATGGAGAAGAAATGAGGCCAGTGGAGGTGGAGATGGTCATGGAGTACAGAGTATGGATGAGAAAGCTGATGACGCCATTGGAGTTGTGCTTAGAGTGCAAATGCTGTTCCTCCACCACTTGTGCGACCATGCCTTGCTGTTTCGGCATCAATTGCCAACTTCCAAACAAGCCCTTTGGCGTTTGCGCCTTTGTTCCCAAGTCATGTCATTGTACTTCTTGCTCCATTTAACTGTATTCTTTCTTCTACCAACATGATGCGTGTAAACTAGATTCACAGATTTTCTGTGCACGCTTGGATTCATCATCATAATTCAATAATTCATAAACATTAAAACAAAGACGACGAAGCGAAGACGAACCGTAGGACTCCTTTCGCTTTCTAGTAAATAAAGGATCAGTGGGCAGAAATAAAGGCCCAGTGGGCTTTGTACAAGCCTTACGGGTGGTCCAAAGTGTTAAAGAAGAGCAAAATATGCCTACTCTGTCATCCACCTATTCTTTTATTCATCGTTTATTTTCATTTTTTCAATTAGTCTTCTCTTCGCCGGCACAGAGATATATAGAGAGAGAGAGAGAGAGAGAATTGGCTTGGCTTGGCGGTGGCATGGGTCTGTGCGTGTGTGTGTGAGTGAGTAGATCGCGCAGAGAATTTGAAAAATGGCGTCAACGGACGGCCTTGTGCCTATCACCCGGGATTTTCTGGCTTCATACTACGACAAATATCCTTTCCCTCCTCTTTCCGACGGCGTTTCTCGGCTTTCCTCTGACATCGCTACTCTTATTCAGCTACTAACCGTCCAATCTCCCCCTTCAGAAGGTTCCCGATCCGATAGTATCAGCAATTTGTAGATTCTCAATTTACTGCTTTTGAATTTTCTGATTTTATTGGGGGTTTGCTTTCTAGGGGAAACTTCACTGATTGACGAAGCAAACCGTCAGCCCCCTCACAAAATTGATGAGAATATGTGGAAAAATCGGGAGCAGATGGAGGAGATATTGTTTCTTCTGGAACCATCTCGCTGGCCTATACAGGTGAATCTTTAGTTTCGTTTTGTGTGTCTGAGGAGCCATGCTGCCTCTACTTGGCCTGCTTCTAGTGTGAGTTTGACTTCTCTCTTGGTTTTTGCGTGCAGCTTCGGGAACCTTCCACATCCGAAGATGCTGAGTTCGCTTCTATTTTGCGGAATCTTAAAGACAATTTTGATATCGCATTCACTGCTATGATTTCCTTCCAGACGAAGAATTCAGAGCGCATATTCAGCACAGGTTTAATCAATTCTACGCCGACACTGTTTATACATAAGAAGAAATGAAACCGGGCTCACACAACACGAGTATATTATTTAACTTTTCTGCAGTTATGACCTACATGCCTCAAGATTTCCGGGGATCACTTATTAGACAGCAGAAGGAGAGGTCGGAGAGGAACAAACAGGCGGAGGTTGATGCGTTGGTTAGCTCTGGAGGGAGCATACGTGACAGATATGCTCTTCTTTGGAAACAGCAAATGGAGAGGTGAGCCTGCCCGCCTGTTTCTGATTTCTTAACTGATGCTTTTCTTCTGATTTCTTCTTTAGAGTCTGGAATCTGGATTATGCATTCATTGACTTTTATATAGGAGGAGACAGTTGGCTCAACTAGGCTCTGCCACTGGTGTCTACAAAACCCTGGTCAAGTACTTGGTAGGGGTTCCGCAGGTATGCCCTACCCATCTCTACTCTTTTTTACACAGATTTTCGCGCCTTCTCCTCACTATCAATATGGTTAATTTCCTTATTCTAATCCGCCAATAGTCCTCAATACCCATGCGCATATGCTACATTGGTTTGTCCGTTTCAGCATACTCATGCATATAGACGATTGATTTAGTTACTGATTCTTCTCCTCTCATACCTCGTAGGTGTTGTTGGATTTTATTCGACAAATAAATGATGACGATGGGTATGTACCTTGTTCTCATTTTAAACAGACAATGAGTGTTTTGGTTATTGTGGCAGAAGTTTCAGGTTGCATAAGAAACTATATAACTGACAGAATTATTGTTCTCGTGTAAAGGCCAATGGAAGAACAGCGAGAACGTTATGGACCCCCTCTATATAGTCTCACAAAACTGGTGATGGCAATTCGGGTTTTCCTATCACTTCTGTGGGATAGATATGATACTTTCAAACTGTAAGATAGTAGGATGATATTTTCCTTGTTTTGGTTTATTGTTTGTTAACGTAAGCTGCCTTAAATTAACTCAAGTCAATAATCATCGAGCTGGAAGTGCTCAATGAACCTTCCCATTTAGAGGTAGTGAAATTTTATTATATGTGCGATGAGCAGGAGTAGAGACCAAATGAATCTCCTGTCTGAAGCTTCTATTGTCTACACTTCTGAGTTTGAAAGATTCGTCACATTTATCAGGTACCATATCACTTTCTATGGGCTTGGTCGTGGGTAGCTATATCTTCTATCTAGTATAGGTTGCTAGTGATCTACTCGATAACACAACACTGGNATAGTCTCACAAAAATGGTGATGGCAATTCGGGTTTTCCTATCACTTCTGTGGGATAGATATGATACTTTCAAACTGTAAGATAGTAGGATGATATTTTCCTTGTTTTGGTTTATTGTTTGTTAACGTAAGCTGCCTTAAATTAACTCAAGTCAATAATCATCGAGCTGGAAGTGCTCAATGAACCTTCCCATTTAGAGGTAGTGAAATTTTATTATATGTGCGATGAGCAGGAGTAGAGACCAAATGAATCTCCTGTCTGAAGCTTCTATTGTCTACACTTCTGAGTTTGAAAGATTCGTCACATTTATCAGGTACCATATCACTTTCTATGGGCTCTAGTACGTAAAGGCATACCCATTAGTCTTAAGAGATAAATCTAATACAGTATTAGATATTCTCTCCAATTCATTAGTTGTGTTACTTTTTCAGTTTTCGGTTTTGATTAAAATTTTAATTTTATATCCATAGTTTCAATATTACTTAGGTTGGACGGCTTTAGGAATTGCTTTCTCACTATTGAAGAACATTAACATTTCACTTTGTGCTTTTCCAGCGATGTATTTGCCAATTCTCCCTTCTTCATTTCAGCAGATACAGCTGGCATATTGGGCTCAAGGTTAGCTTCCATCATTCACAAGATTCTCACTTCAGTTCACGATTTCTTTTTCTAAGAGTTTGTACTTCTTAGGGACAATGAGGAGTACAAGGAGATAATTGTCCAAGCAGGGAGAACCTATGAGGTAATATGTAGTTCTCCTCTGATGCTTTTATTTATTAATGAAACTAATTTTTTTGCCATTCTAAGACTTTTTACACTAGTTCCATCTGAATTTGCTGCGTTCTAAAAAGTGTAAAGTGATGTTAACGACAGTAGTGATGTTCCATTCTAGGTCTCATTGATGGTGGAATCCGAAAATTCATATATTGCTTGGGATTTCTCCTTGATGCAAGGCAAGATAAGCATGGTATTGAATTTCTTAACCCGCGCTATGTTTCCCCATTATGTAACCTTAAATCGTTTGATTGCTTTTTCTTGCTTGGTTTTGCTTCCCTCTTCAGAATTATTCTAGAATCACAGGGGTGTCTTGTTTGTTCTCTTATGAGCTACAGTAATTTTTCAAGTTTTCAGGAAACTTAGTTTCTTGGTCTTTAAAATGCCTGTCGAGAAAATCACTATGTCTCTATCTTCTGTATTTCGATTTAAAGTTGTGTCTGTTACTGTTTTTGCAAGACTCTGCTTATCTTTGTTTTCACACTTTTACGGCGTATCTTGTCCTGTGATGATCTTTCATGTGAAAGACAGGAATTGTTGTTTCTTGACATGGGATGGGATCTAAGATAGGTTTTCAGCTTTTGTGGTTTGTCCTCTATTTATACTTGTGTTGTTATTTCCCAGGATATTGGATTTAGCGTGGAGTACATAAGTGCTTCAGGGGAACAGACGGTGAGTCTGGTCATTAGTTACCATACTGTGTGGTTATACTTTGCTAGCGTCTAGCATATATATAATTTCTCACTCTATAATATATCCATTCAATCAAGTGAATTTCTGAGGGTGAATTTTTCTAATTTCAGCTGATATTACCTTACCGTCGGTATGAAGCTGACCAGGTGAGTGCTATGTCAATTTTGTGGGGAAGCTTTTGGTGTATTTTTTGTTGTTGCTCTGCGTAGCTGTGTTGCATTAGGTAAATTAGGTAATTGTTTTGGGGATACTGCAGGGAAACTTCTCTACCCTAATGGCTGGAAACTACAAGCTTGTATGGGACAATTCATATTCAACTTTCTTCAAAAAGGTAGGGTGATATTTACATTTTGCGGTAGACAAAGTGAATTAGAATCCTTTTTAGCCCATTTTTCCGTTGCTTTCATTAATGTGGATCTATTCATTGGGGTCTTTTTTTTTTCTTCTGTTAAAGACTCTTCGATATAAAGTGGATTGCATACCACCAGTAGTGGAGCGCGAGCCTTTAAACTGAAAGTGGAAGATGAAGGTGGATCATACTGTCATGTCTCATCGTTTCTTTGTACAAGGATAAAATTCTGAACCCTTTTGAGAGGCACCAATGGAACTTCTTAAACATTTGGTGCTACCACACACACTAATGTCATTAATATTATTAACCCTTTGAGAGACATCAATTGAACAATACTATTTTGTTTGCATTTATCATTGGAGAGTAGGAATTAAAAAGTGGCAAATTAAAAAGAGATTTAATAAAAAAACATGGATAAATACAGAAAATTTGGTTGACGGTGTAAAAAACAAGTAACGTCAGTATGAGTGAAAGCTGCAAAGGTTTTGGAAGATATATAATGGACTGGCCTGTAGGTTGTAGCGGTTACTCACCACGATAGCATTAGAATGTTGTAGTTAGTCGTGATTAGAATGTTGTAGAACTTCATACATGTAGAGATCATCTACTTACAACATCTCCAAGAACGTGTTCCTTCATAAAACTGTTCAAAGATGCAAGTTAGTATACAGATACAAAGCAGTGTAATTTATTTTTTAAAAAATACTATTAAAATAAAATTTGATTATAATTTAACAAATATATCTAAAAACTTCAAGATATTTGGTTTATTTAAAATATTTTGGTCTAAGTATATTTGATATTGGTTTGGTTTTTTAGTTTAACTTATACTACCTTATATAAATAAACATGTAATAATGTATGAAAACTTCGATGTGGCGCAGTGGCCACATCACACGCTCAAGATTTACACGTAATAATGTAATATTTCTTCGACTTTATCATGGTAATGAAGGATAGCAATAGCCATTTTTTCTAAACTCTAAATTTCTAACATTTATCATTTTTACCTAGATAATCTAATAGATAATTAACATTCATCTTATTACGATAGGCAAAATTATAGATTAAGAATATTCTTTAAAAATGTGAATGATAACAAAAGTATTTTATTTTGTAATAAAATTTTTTCAAAATTATGAAAACGAAAGAATATCTTCATAAATTAATAAAATTAATGATAAATTATAAATTATTAATTTATCGATAAATTAAAACCTCTATAAATTAATAAAATTTCATAGTCCCGACCTTATTAATTTATAGAAGTTTTACTGTATAGTCTGTCGGATTGGCTTGAATTGTGTATGTATATCGACATTTTCAATTTCAAGTTAAATAAAATTTGACAATATGCAAGGTAGAAACAAAAATTTGTAAGAAAGAAAAGAAATGAGATAGGAGGTCTTAGAATATTTTGGGCTTTCAATTTAAAAAGGCTTGGATGGATAGGCCTATTAAAAGAACCCGGATCCGAAATAGCAAGAGCGGGTCGGATATTTGCATTTTGAACTGAAAACTCCGCTCTCGTCTCTTCTCCATTTTCTTTTTTTTTTTTNATTTTTTTTTTTTTTTTTTTTTTTTTTTTTTTTTTTTTTTTTTTTTTTTTTCAAAAGAGCCGTTAGAGAGAGAAAGAGCCGTTAGAGAGAAAGAGAGAGAGACGAGTCGAATCTCAGCAAATCGGAGATGGCTAGGAAGATTGGATGATGGATTCTGCTTATTTCGTTGGGAGATCGGAGATCCTGGCTTGGATTAACTCCACTCTGCAACTTAATCTCTCCAAAGTCGAAGAGGTAAAAAACGAAATCTAATTGACTCGCTTCTCTTTATAATCAATCTCTATTGAGTCATCTCGTTTTGGAATTTGGAATCGGAGGATCTCGTTTTGGAATTTGGATATGGGATTTGAGTACAGATTCGATGAATTTTTTCTCTATCTGTGTGTGTTGTTGTTTGATCTGGATCTGAAAATTCGATTGTGGATGATATACGCTAGTTCAGGCGCTGTTCATTGTCAGCTAATGGATTCGGT
>NC_025703.1:26728902-26736940 GCF_000633955.1 Camelina sativa | reverse complement strand
GAAGCTTAAAAGGGTCATAATTTACATCAGAAGTGCAAACCGAACACCAAGAGGTATCCGCAATTTGGTGTTTCACGTTTTGGGTTTACAGAAAACCGTAAAATGAAGATTTTGAAGAGAGACATAGAAGAGAATGATGATTATAAGAAGTCAAAATCTCCAACATTAGACAACTGATTAAGTCCCAATTATGTATATGCTCATCATGAGAGCTGCAACAACAGCGTGACAACAAAATCCAGTTGTTCAAACAGAGAGACGAAAAATATGTATCTTTCCGATGCACTTTTTATCATAGAAAAGATCCATATAACCCTTTTAATATTTATAAATTTATTATGTAATGTTAAGATAAACTCTCACTCGGATCACGTTTCAACGACCTCACAACCTCACGAACTCTGTCACTGTGTATCTCGAACGGTTTGAATCGATTTGAATAAACAAAACGTAAAAAGAAAGAACAACGAACACACACAAGATTGTTTACCCAGTTCAATCAGATCGGTGTGATCTGACCTACGACTGGGGCCGAATCAATTCGGTAATTCACTATATCAAGGGAGCATAATTACAGAATCTGAGCAGAGCTCAAGAACAACAATGGAGTCTCTCTCTCTCTTTCAAACTTTTCTGTTACAAGATAGAAGAAGATGAAACGAATGATTAAAGAAGATAAGATTGAGCTGCGATTAAGACCAAATACACAGCGTTTCAGTTACAAACCCTCTCTCGCGAAAAGAGTGTTTGCCATGCTTCACCAATTCCCGGTTTCGACTTCTCCACTAAACCGGATACTGATTTCCTCTAAACCAACAACAAAACCAGCCATTGAAATTGAATCGGAAACCATACCTTTTAACACTCCACCTTGATTCAACTTTCATACACCCTCTAGTGAACTGCACAGCCTGAATTTAACCTCCGGCTTCATAATCTCCAAATGATTACTCGATCAGCTTTAGAAATTCTAAAGCCTCTTTAAACTTTTGAACTGGTATGCCTTTGGTAAGCATATCCGCAGGATTCAAAGCTGTATCAATCTTCAAGACTCCTACTTCTCCAGCTTCGATCACATCCCTGATAAAATGATACTTCACATATATAAGCTTTGTCCTCTCGTGAAAAGCATTGTTCTTGGACAAACATATTGCCGATTGTGAATCGCACCACACAGTAGTAGCTGCTGGCTTCAAACCCATGTCCTCCAGCAGACCTTTCATCCACATTGCTTCTTTAACTGCTTCAGTAAGAGCAATGTACTTTGCTTCTGTGCTCGAAAGTGTCACTATCTTTTGCAAACTCGATCTCCAGCTTACAGTATTGCCACCAACTGTAAAAACATAACCGCTTGTTGATCTTCTCTTCACAAGATCACCAACATGATCTGAGTCGCAGAAACCATGAACATTAAAGTTCTTGCCTTTCGTGTATACCAGACTCAACTCAGTAGATCCTCTTAAGTACCTAAGAAACATTTTACTGTTTCCCAATGGTCTCCTCCTGGTTTACTCATGAACCTACTAACCAATCCAACTGCATAAGCCATATCAGGCCTTGTTCCAATCATGGCATACATCATACTCCCTAATGCACTCGAATAAAGAGTGGTCTCAGTGTCGATACACTGACTTTCATCTTTAACTACTGACAGATTGAAATGAGCCCCAATAGGCGTATCTACACTCCTACAATCTGCCATCCTGAACCTTTGTAAAACTTTCTCTAGATATCCAGACTAAGACAGAGTCAGCATACCTTTCTCTCTGTTTCTCGAGATATCAATACCGAGAATCCTGCTAGCAGCTCCCATGTCTTTCATCTCAAACGTTGAGCTCAGAACATCCTTAAGCTTCTGGATTTCTGTCTTGCTCTTAGCTGCTAGTAACATGTCATCCACATACAAGAGTAAATAAATGTACTCACCTTGTTTTACCTCCTTAACATAAACGCATGAATCATGCTCACTCCTCTTGAAACCATTTTCAATCATAAAACCATTGAATTTTCTGTTCCACTATCTCGAAGCTTGTTTCAAGCCATAGAGTGACTTTTTCAACAAACAGACTTGATTTTTATTCGGATCCACCACATACCCTTCTGGTTGCTCCATGTAGATTTCCTCATCAAGTTCACCATGTAAAAATGCTGTTTTCACATCCATTTGCTCCAGTCCATGTCCTCATCTACTACTTTCGACATTAAAATCTTGATTGACACATGCTTAACCACTGGTGCAAAAACCTCATCATAGTAAATACCTTTCTTTTGACTAAACCCTCGAGCCACCAATCTAGCTTTATACCTGCTTGCTTCAACACCTGGGATTCCTGGTTTATACTTGTAGATCCATCTGCAGCTCATCACGGATTGATCTTTAGGTCTGTCTACTATATCGAAGGTTCCCATTTTTTATAGAGAAACCATCTCATCATCCATACCAGCATCCCATTTCTCCCAGTCTTTATCTTCTTTAGCTTTTTGATAGAACTTTGGTTCTTCAACCTCGATTTCTTCTGCAGCTATCAAGGCAAATGCAAACTGAGTGTAGTCTGCTAGTTTTTATGCTGCTCTTTTAGTTCTCTTTTTCCGATCTCTAACCAACTGATAGTTCCTCAAGTCTATTGCATGTATCAGTGGTTCTACTGTATCCTCATCAGATTCTGCATTCTTTTTTATCACCAACGACAGTAGCTCCACCTTCAGCTGAACTCGATCCAGTTTCTTTAACTATTATCACCTCAGTTTCAACTGCTTCTGCAACATCCTTGACTTTATCTTGAGATATTTGTTCTCCTTCAGTCTTGAGATCTTTATAGACCAAGCATTCATTAAAACACCACATTCCTGCTAATCACACACTTCTCTTCCTCCAATAACCAGATTTTGTAACCTTTAGTACCTTGAGGATAACCAATAAACACTCCTTTAAGTGCTCTAGGTTTCAACTTCCCTTGGTCTTGATGAACATAGGCAACAGATCCAAACCTTCTCGGATGCTTGTATCCTGGTTTTCGATTTAGCTAAAGTACCTCAGGTACATTGAAGTCAACAACTGATGCCAGTGATCTGTTTACGAAGTATGCTGCCGTTGCAGCTGCCTCAGCCCAAAATGGTTCACCTAGACCTGACTCGTCGAGAAGGCACCTTACCTTTTCCATAATGGTTCGGTTCATCCTCTCGGCCACACCGTTTTGTTGTGGTGTGTAAGTACAGGTCCGATGTCTCTCTATTCCATTCTTCTTACAATAGTCATCAAATTTCTGATTGCAGAATTCCAAGCCATTGTCTGTCCTCAAAACCTTGACCTTCTTACTGACTTGATTTTCAACTAGCTCTTTCCACTCACAGAACCTATCAAATGTTTCATCCTTGGTTCGAAGAAACAACAGCCAGAATTTGCGAGTCTTATCATCAATGATAGACAAAACATATTGTTTACCTAAGAGTGAAGGAGTGACGTTCGATGAACCCCATAAGTCAGCATAAACATATCCCAAGATATCCTTCGTGTCGTGCCTACCAACATTGAAACACAACTTCTTCGACTTACCCATCACACAATGTTCACAGAATTCCAGCTCGACAATATCCTTTTTATCCAGCAAACCTTTACCAGTAAGAATCTTCATATTGTTCACACTCATGTGACCCAACCGACTGTGCCACAGCTTTTTATCTTCACTTGCTTTCCCTTCTGCATTACAGCTCTCACCTAGCACAGTATGTCCATCAAGAATATACAATCCATGCACCAAATTACCTCGTAGAGCTGTTTTAGTATCCTTGTAGAAACGAACCCTGCCATCTCCACCTTCATGCTTATAACCAAGCTGATCCAAAGTACCTGTGGATGAGATTTTTCTTCAAATTTGGCACATACCGAACATTTCTCAGCAATCTGATGGAACCACCATGTGTGTTGATCTTGATGGTTCCACTCCCTTTCGACTCAACAGTGTGATGATCCACGAGAAGTATCGTTGTGGACACATTCTCATTGAATTCAGTGAACCAATCCTTCCTAGACGTCATGTGATAGGTACAACCGGAATCAATCACCCATTTATCCTTGGCATCTTGATCATTCATACTCAAGGCTTCTGAGTATACAAGCTTCTCAACGAGAACACCAGCTTCTCCTTGACCCTCAACTTCAAATTTCCGCTTCCTGTCATAGCAATCTTTCTTAACATGTCCCTCTGATAACAAGATTTTCACCTAGGGTATCAATTCCCTATACAGTTGTAATACAAAGGGTTATCAATCCAAATGGTTGTTATGCTAGTAGATAAGATATGAACAGAAACAAGCAAGTCAAGCCAAGCCAAATTTGGGTTTGATCTAGCAATCCTAAAGAGATTAAAATAAAACAACTAAACAAGAACCACACGACCTAAGCACTCGATGCAAGCATTCGAGTACAGGATCGAGTGGAGTGATCGAGTAAAGAAGATAAGTATGAATAGTTCAAAGGTGTACACGAAGCTGGTGATCGGGTACCAGTTCGGGTATAGGGTCAAGTTATGAATAAAAAAGTGAACAATCAAGATGCGAAAGCTCCTAAGGATGGGGTAATCGACTCCTAAGTGTTCCTGACCAATATGGATGTCCTACATGCCTCAAGCAAATATTCCCTAGACAATGAATCTCTAAAATCTTGTTAAAACACTCTCGTGATAGAAACAATCAACCTTGATCACTCCCCTACCCAACTCTCGTTGGAGAAACATGACCAAGCAGGCAATACAAACCGATTCATTATTGTCGATAAACTCCTTACACATCTAATCTCTTAGGCTAAGTGAGTAAATCTCTAGCATTGATTGATTCAAGCATTTCAACAACATCTCTCAATGGCAAAAAACCCTAGATCTACTCTCAACCTCTCGGTCTGAAAATAGCATTAAGAACACCAATCTAGAAAGGAATTTATATAACATAAACAATCAAGCTAAGACATCCTAACCGATCAAGAACACATATTTGTCAATCCCATCCCTAGAAACTTTATTTCACTACTCAGATCTCATTGAAGAAAACATAGAAACACAAATAAACGAAAATTGTGTTGTATTGAAAATATAATAAAAGTAGAAGAGTACAGAGTCAAAATCTAAAAGAAAAGCAAAAGAAATGAAAATAAATCCTAACAAAGTGGAAAAAGAGTTTGAATCGCTCAGTCTCTCGTTCAGAAGATCTCGCTCTCTGTTCTAAGTGTCTGCGGCGCGCTAGGGCGAGAGGTGATGTGCGTGGTTTTTCACTTCAACCTTTTACTTTAAAAAGACCACACAACTGCTGCAAGTGCATAGCTAATCGGTAGTAGTATTTAAGGATCGATCCCACAGAGAGATAGTTGTTGTTTAGAGAATCCGTCGGAAGAGATGTAAGGCTAGTACTCAATAAAATGGGGGTTTTGGTTGTCACGGTCGTAAGGAAGAAAATAAACGAAAATAAAAGCAAGTAAATAAATGAGACAAGCGTTGGCAATCAAGGGGAATCGCAGGGGATCGATGATCTATCTATCTAGGAAAGTTTAGGATTATTTTGTTTATCTAAAACTCGGACTACGAAACAGGAATGAACCGTTAACTTATAGTTCGCAAGCTAACCGTCTAAGATCACTATACTCCGACACTCAACTGTTACAGGCAATGACACATAGATCAAAGCATTTAAAAAAGGTTCGATTCTAATCCATGAAATTACATAGGTAAGGGGTATGTGCTTCCTATGACTCCTCACACATCTAAGCTAGATCAAGCACACATGCAAGCTTTTGGCAACGCAAACACACTTTAGGTCATAGTTAGTTCATGAAACTAACTTAAAGCATTAAGCAAAGACTTATAATTAAAGCATAGAATAAACAGGAAATTAAATCTAACAAACCCTAAAAATTGCCACCTAAACTATGATCATCTCCCCCCTTTGATTATCCCCTTAAACCCAACTAGAAAATTACTCTAGAATGTTTAAGGGAATCATCAAAACAAGGTTTAAACAATTCATAAACATAGAAGAATAAAAAGTGAAAAAAGGTTTAGATATTACTTCAATGATTGTCAAACAAAGTTGTAAGGATCTTCTTCCTTTAGAAACAAAGAAAAAAACAAATAGAATAGAAAGAGTTGGGGGATCTCAAAGCTTCAAAGAGAGGGACGAGAGAAGGGTCTGGACGTCGGCTGTTCCTCTGTTCGTGTCTCTTGGCTGCTCCAAAGATTGCACACACTAAACCCTAGGTTTAGAAGAGTATTTATAGGGTTTTGCCTAGGTTTAGGGTTTTGTAATGGTAAAAGTGTCTTTTCTTCTTAAGTTCATGGCAAGGGGCGGCGTAGGAAGCTTCTGGAACGTGGTGAAGACTTGGACTGGGCCGCCGTGGTGGTCGCTGGTCAGGCCTTCAATAAAAAGCCCATTGGCTGGATGCTTCTCCTTACGTCGGTCTATAACACGTCTCAGTAAATCAGACATAACTTCCTGATGAGTGAATTGATTGACTTGATTTCACTTCTAGGAGAAAGATGACTCTTCCGGTTTCCCTAGACACCAAGTACGTCAAAATTTCTGTAAGTTCATCAAAACATGCCCGTACTGTAAAGCTCTGAATCTTTCCTAAAACGTATTTTTCTTGTCTTTTGGTCCTTTTTGCTATAAAGCCTGGAAAACCTTCTTGAAACCTAAAATACTTGATAATAGATATTAAAGCCTTGAAATCATACTAAACTCTTCCTCAATTCATACTAAAATTATTGCTAAAATGAGTAAAATAATGATGTTATCAACTCCCCCAGACTTAGACTTTGCTTGTCCTCAAGCAAATAATAAAAATAAATCATGGAAAAGAGGTCTTGAAAATAATGGGAATTCACTTATCTTTGGGGATATTGTCTTTGCACTCTTCTTCTCCTTGACATTAGGAACTTCCATTTGTAATCGTCCATGAGAATCATCAACGCTCCTTGATCCCACAATTCTTTAGAGTTTTCAGAATCTCCATTGTCATCTCTTTACATAAATTAAACAATAATAAAAAGTGAAATCTTACCAAGGGAAAATCGATCAAAGGCTTGTCGACTCTCTTCAAGCCAAGACTTTCTTCATATAATTGCTTTCCTCTCCCTTTTCTCACTTTCAAGGAATCTATTTCTCCCTGATTTTCTAGGGTATCATTTTATGTTTTTTATATATCCCTTGCTCTTTTTCTTCTCTTTTTTTTTTATATTGGACAGGCTTCCATGAAATCCAAAGTATGCACCGGTTTACTCGACATCCCTTGGCTCACTTCTTTTTTACCTATATCCTTTTTTTTTTTTTAGAGTATTGAAGGGAAGAGAGAGGGGAACATACTTTTGAAGAAGTGCAATGTCTTGTGTGGCTTGAATGTAGAGATCTAGTCCAATGTATACCAATTCCCAGGGCTTGAAAATTAAGTCCGGTTTAGGTCCTATAAAAGTTAGAGACAACGTTAGATCATCTGAATATCCATCGAATAGGGACTTGGGGGATTGTTGAGTCGGCTCACAGTCTTTCCAAACTTCGGTTCTGTTGTCAAGCATAATCAAGATTCATAAGAGTGTTAATCCAAATCAAATAAACCGTTAGAATAAGATCATAATCCCCTACTAGTTTTGACTCAATAAAAAAAATGTGACTCGATAAAAACATCAAAATTATTGATGTAAAAAATGGAAAAAGGTCTCAAGTCAACAAAATAGAAAGTAGCATTAGTATAAGATGAAGCATTCTTCCACCCAGACTTAAATCACACCATCCTCGGTGGGAAAAAAGAAAGAAATGAGGATTAATAATCATAAGGAAAAGTGTAGGGTTTAAGAACAATGTCACCTTGATGGAATGATATTGTGTTGACTCTTAGACATTTAATGGTTACCCAAAAATTGTCTAGAGGTCGGCTNATCATCTCTTTACATAAACTAAAACAATAATAATAAAAAGTGAAATCTTACCAAGGGAAAATCGATCAGAGGCTTGTAGACTCTCTCCCTTTTCTCACTTCCAAGGAATCTATCTCTCCCTA